>NC_084564.2:3540000-3572500 GCF_033978685.3 Nerophis lumbriciformis
AGCCAGTGCGATTGGAAGTCCATGCTCAATTATTGCCTCCGTAAATAAAACTTCGGCATTTATCACATCCAAAGAATCTGTTTGGGCGACGAAAAACGTTGAAAGTTTTCCACTTGTATCGCTAGCAACGGCATTAGACTTGTGTCTTTTTGTCCCAACGTGGTCTTTTACATCGCTAATTCCTCCGTGTCCGATCGAAAAATCTTGTCTGCACAAGGTGCAATTCGTGTAGTTTTCACCCTTTTTTTTTTTTTTAATTAATATTAGATATATAACAACGGGCGGATGGCGGGCGGGTGCAGTTCTGATCAAACGTTACATCGGGTGGATGGCGGATGGTTGACGACTTTCTGACGCGGTTGCGGATGAAATAAATTGCCTATCCGCGCATCTCTACTACATATGTCACAGTAAAATTCTGCTGACTGAGTTGGCAGTTTTTACTGTCAAATATACACAGTCTGACTGCAAAATGTCATTTGTAACAGAAAATTAAAAAGCTCCTGATCATCACTGAGACTCTGTAGTCTGAACACATTTTGTTTCTAGTTGTAGCCAGTGTCTTTTTATCTTGTTTTTTTAATCTTTATTTCAGCTTGGTTTTTATTGCTTGTATTCTCATTCTTTTAATATGTAATGTGTATGTATTTTTACCAATTCTATGAGCTACAAGAGATACATGAATTTCCCCGAGGGGATTATTAAAGTATATATCTATCTATCCATCTATCCATCTATCCATCTGCCAAAGAAAGTTGTGAGTGCTCTTTGATAAAGAAGGTGAGAAAAACCTGTAGCAAAGTACAAAGGTAACTCTCCTTCTGTGCTCATCTCAGTCTTCAATAAAGGTAGAATTGATGTTAAATTTTCATGTATTAACATTTTTTTGTCATATACATGTACAAACCCCAAAACCAGTGAAGTTGGCACGTTGTGTAAAACGTAAACAAAAACTAAATGCATCCATCCATCCATCCATCTTCTTCCGCTTATCCGAGGTCGGGTCGCGGGGGCAGCAGCCTAAGCAGGGAAGCCCAGACTTCCCTCTCCCCAGCCACTTCGTCCAGCTCTTCCTGTGGGACCCCGAGGCGTTCCCAGGCCAGCCGGGAGACATAGTCTTCCCAACGTGTCCTGGGTCTTCCCCGCGGCCTCCTACCGGTCGGACGTGCCCGAAACACCTCCCGAGGGAGGCGTTCGGGAGGCATCCTGACCAGATGCCCGAACCACCTCATCTGGCTCCTCTCGATGTGGAGGAGCAGCGGCTTTACTTTGAGCTCCTCCCGGATGACAGAGCTTCTCACCCTATCTCTAAGGGAGAGCCCCGCCACCCGGCGGAGGAAACTCATTTCGGCCGCTTGTACCCGTGATCTTGTCCTTTCGGTCATAACCCAAAGCTCATGACCATAGGTGAGGATGGGAACGTAGATCGACCGGTAAATTGAGAGCTTTGCCTTCCGGCTCAGCTCCTTCTTCACCACAACGGATCGATACAGCGTCCGCATTACTGAAGATGCCGCACCGATCCGCCTGTCGATCTCACGATCCACTCTTCCCTCACTCGTGAACAAGACTCCGAGGTACTTGAACTCCTCCACTTGGGGCAAGATCTCCTCCCCAACCCGGAGATGGCACTCCACCCTTTTCCGGGCGAGAACCATGGACTCGGACTTGGAGGTGCTGATTCTCATCCCAGTCGCTTCACACTCGGCTGCGAACCGATCCAGTGAGAGCTGAAGATCCTGGCCAGATGAAGCCATCAGGACCACATCATCTGCAAAAAGCAGAGACCTAATCCTGCAGCCACCAAACCAGATCCCCTCAACGCCTTGACTGCGCCTAGAAATTCTGTCCATAAAAGTTATGAACAGAATCGGTGACAAAGGGCAGCCTTGGCGGAGTCCAACCCTCACTGGAAACGTGTCCGACTTACTGCCGGCAATGCGGACCAAGCTCTGGCACTGATCATACAGGGAGCGGACTGCCACAATCAGACAGTCCGATACCCCATACTCTCTGAGCACTCCCCACAGGACTTCCCGAGGGACACGGTCGAATGCCTTCTCCAAGTCCACAAAACACATGTAGACTGGTTGGGCAAACTCCCATGCACCCTCAAGGACCCTGCCCAGAGTATAGAGCTGGTCCACAGTTCCACGACCAGGACGAAAACCACATTGTTCCTCCTGAATCCGAGGTTCAACTATCCGGCGTAGCCTCCTCTCCAGTACACCTGAATAGACCTTACCGGGAAGGCTGAGGAGTGTAATCCCACGATAGTTAGAGCACACCCTCCGGTTCCCCTTCTTAAAGAAAGGAACCACCACCCCGGTCTGCCAATCCAGAGGTACCGCCCCCGATGTCCACGCGAAGCTGCAGAGTCTTGTCAACCAAGACAGCCCCACAGCATCCAGAGCCTTAAGGAACTCCGGGCGGATCTCATCTACCCCTGGGGCCTTGCCACTGAGGAGCTTTTTAACTACCTCAGCAACCTCAGCCCCAGAAATAGGAGAGCCCACCACAGACTCCCCAGGCACTGCTTCCTCATAGGAAGACGTGTTGGTGGGATTGAGGCGGTCTTCGAAGTATTCCCTCCACCGATCCACAACATCCGCAGTCGAGGTCAGCAGAACACCATCCTCGCCATAAACTAAATGCAATGATTTGCAAATCATTTTCAACTTATATTTAATTAAAAAGACTGCAAAGACAAGATACTTAAGTTCGAAAGTTTTGTTATTTTTTGCAAATATTGGCTCATTTGGAATTTGATGCCTGCAACATGTTTCAAAAAAGCTGGCACAAGTGGCAAAAAAGACTGAGAAAGTTGAGGAATGCTCATCAAACACTTATTTGGAACATCCCACAGGTGAACAGGCTAATTGGGAACAGGTGGGTGCCATGATTGGGTATAAAAGCTGTTTCCATGAAATGCTCAGTCATTCACAAACAAGGATGGGGCGAGCGTCACCACTTTGTCAACAAATTGGTGAGCAAATTAAAAATGTTTTACATGATTTATTATGGGAAAACTTGCTTTGGTTTTCATACGTTTGTCGAACCTTTTGGACCAGATTACTAAGGAAGACCCAGGTTCCACTGTTCATACAACATATACACCAGTGACGTGCGGTGAGGTTGATGGCTGGTGAGGCACTGACTTCATCACAGTCAGATTTACAAACATATGAACCCTAAAGAGTATCTTATTCACCATTTGATTGGCAGCAGTTAACGGGTTATGTTTAAAAGCTCATACCAGCATTCTTCCCTGCTTGGCACTCAGCATCAAGGCTTGGAATTGGGGGTTAAATCACCAAAAATGATTCCCAGGCGCTGCTGCCCACTGCTCCCCTCACCTCCCAGGGGGTGATCAAGGGGATGGGTCAAATGGAGAGGACAAATTTCACCACACCTAGTGTGTGTGTGACAATCATTGGTACTTTAACTTAACTTTAACTTTACACATACAAACTGTAGCACACAAAAAAGCACATTTAATAAAAAAAAAAACGTTATTATGGTCTTACCTTTACTTATAAATGAAGTCCATGCGCCGCAACTAAAGCCCTCACTTCAACTTTCCACGTGCAAGATTGAATCTATTTAAAAAAGTGTAACCGAGGGTTTATAAATGTCGCCTATACTGTATGAAACTACAAAATAACAAACACGGAGGCTCCAGTTTACACGAGGACCACTTTATTTACCTTCTTTCAAAAACCTCCGCAACGTGACATCACTTCCGCTCTAAGCGCCTTCAAAATAAGAGCGCATAACAGGAACTTAACATCACAAAGAGGAAAGCCCATGAAAATAGGTTACAAAAGTTATTTAATAAGAAGCCAAAAAGTGCAAAAACAATAATGTTCATGTTGGAGGAGTTGTGAATTAGGTACACCTGCAGTCTGCAGGGGTATCTAATGTTGTGTCCCTGCAGTCATTCACAACTCCTCCAACACCAACATTATTGTTTTTGCACTTTTTGGCTTTTTATGAAATAATTTTTTTAAATAGATTCAATCTTGCATGTGGAAAGTTTAAGTGTGGGCTTTAGTTGATATAACAATTCTACGGCGGGGGTGCAGGAGGCGAGCCTCAGCCAGTGCGTCTTTTGCAGACGTTTTATGATCGCTCAGCACAAGAAATACGTTACACACATACAGTTGTTGACAAAATACACTGTACATTATACATTGCGCAATCCATGTTGAGGCACTGAGTGACGTGCCTCAACTGGCTGCTGTTCACCGCATCGTCTCTTCTCAGTATTTGAACGGCAAATGTGAAAATTCAGCGATTTTGAATAAAAGTGCAAAAACAATAATGTTCGTGTTGGAGGAGTTGTGAATTAGGTACACCTGCAGTCTGCAGGGGTATCTAATGTTGTGTCCCTGCAGTCATTCACAACTCCTCCAACACCAACATTATTGTTTTTGCACTTTTTGGCTTCTTATGAAATATTTTTTTTAAAATAGATTCAATCTTGCACGTGGAAAGTTTAAGTGTGGGCTTTAGTTGATATAACAATTCTACGGCGGGGGTGCAGGAGGCGAGCCTCAGCCAGTGCGTCTTTAAAGTTAAAGTTAAAGTACCAATGATTGTCACACACACACTAGGTGTGGCGAGATTATTCTCTGCATTTGACCCATCACCCTTGATCACCCCCTGGGAGGTGAGGGGAGCAGTGGGCAGCAGCGGTGGCCGCGCCCGGGAATCATTTTGCTGATTTAACCCCCAATTCCAACCCTTGATGCTGAGTGCCAAGCAGGGAGGTAATGGGTCCCATTTTTTTTTATAGTCTTTGGTATGACTCGGCCGGGGTTTGAACTCACAACCTACCGATCTCAGGGCGGACACTCTAACCACTAGGCCACTGAGCCTTTTGCAGACGTTTTATGATCGCTCAGCACAAGAAATACGTTCCACACATACAGTTGTTGACAAAATACACTGTACATTATATACCTCAGCTAACTAAACTATGGAAATGTATAATATAATTCATATAGCAATACGGTCTCACTGCACAGCAGGCCAGCAGTTAGCCGAGTCATTGCGCAATCCATGTTGAGGCACTGAGTGACGTGCCTCGACTGGCTGCTGTTCACCGCACCGTCTCTTCTCAGTATTTGAACGGCAAATGTGAAAATTCAGCGATTTTGAATAAAAATAATCTAAAACTGGTGAAGTTAAATGGAAAATAACTTTATAGTATAATCACTGGATACATCCATCCATCCATTTTCTACCGCTTATTCCCTTTGGGGTCGCTCGCGGGGGGCGCTGGAGCCTATCTCAGCTACAATCGGGCGGAAGGCGGGGTACACCCTGGACAAGTCGCCACCTCATCGCAGGGCCAACACAGATAGACAGACAACATTCACACTCACATATAACAATTTAATTTAATTTTTTTTCTTTTTACATTTTTTTTCTTTCCACTAGAGGCAGGTGAGGCGGGGCCTCGCCTGCCTCTAGTGACTGCAAGTCACTGATATATGAGTGACATGATAAAGAGCCTATGAGCACTGTGAAGTTCAAATGAATGATTGATTGGTAATGTCTTACATGACAGGTGGAGTTGAACAGGACGTACCGTATGCACAGCCTCTTGCAGAAGGTGGGGAGCAGCGTCTACATCAACTCCAGGTCTGTTTTCCTGCGCATCGACCTCAAGCAGGGACGCTACATCATCATACCCACGACTTTTGAAGCCAAAAAGGAGGCCGGCTTCATGCTCCGCGTCTTCACCGACGAGGTGTCACGGTTCAAGTAGGAGGGAGCGTCCCGAGACTTCCGCGACTGGAATGTGACCAAAAAATAAGATGATGTGTTTTCGTATCTTCTGCAGGGAGCTGACTCTGGACCAGCCGCCCCGACCTTCCTGTATGTGTCTGTCGGGGTATCCCCAGGTGGTCACTCAGCTGCATATCCAGCAGGGTAATGATCTGGCTCGACAAGATTGTGGTGAGGGTACACTACACTTATTCCACCTGCCTTCACTTGCCAACAACAGGAGCTTGTTCAGTGAAGACTTATGGGGCTTACATACTCTACATAGACCATACTTGCCAACCCTCCCGGATTTTCCGGGAGACTACCGAAATTCAGCGCCTCTCCCCAAAACCTCCCGGGACAAATTTTCTCCCGAAAATCTCCCGAAATTCAGGCCTGAGTGACGTGTTGACAGCCTGTTCACACGTCCGCTTTCCCACAATATAAACAGCTAATGATGGAGGGCGAGTTCTTGGTTTCTTATGTGGGTTCATTGTTAGGCAGTTTCATTAACGTCCTCCCAGCGCGGTAACAACACACAACAACAGCAGTCAAGTTTTCGTCTGCCGTAAAGCAGTTCGTCTGCCGTAAACAGCAATGTTGTGACACTTTTAAACAGGACAATACTGCCATCTACTGTACATGCATATGTGACCCACCCATAATGTGTCACATTTTTGTGTTGATTTATTTATTTTATTTTGTGGTTTGAATTCGTTTTTGGAGCTGTCATTACACATTTATCAGTATTCACATTGGTCAGTAGGGGGCAGTAGGGCGTTTCTTCCCAATTGAATGCTATCACCTGCAGACCGGAAGTGTCTTGTCATTCTGATGAGCGCGACCAGTCTGTGAACAATTGAAACGTCCTGTGGGCTTTTTCCTCCTGTATAACAGGTTAGTTTTGGTGAATCAACTCACTGAATAATATCCATGTGATCTTTGTAAGTTTAAGTACACATTCTGATGGTGGAGCCTAACTCTAAAGTGTTTGTGAGTTGTAGTTTGTATTTGTGAATGAATCCAGTGCACAGCTGCAGTAATCGATACAAAAAGGCGACGTGAGTGCGCAATGTTTATATAGGAACTTCTGATCCTAATTCAGACTCCCAAATTAGAGCTCCCGTTTTCTTATTGATTTTATAATGTATATTTGTATAATGTGTGTGTTCTGAAATAGTGACAGAGAATAGAACAAGGATGGACAATTCAACCCTTAACTCAACAATGAGTAGATGAGTGTTATGTGTGTGTATATGTGTAAATAAATGAACACCGAAATTCAAGTATTTCTTTTATTTATTTATATACATATATATATATATATATATATATATATATATATATATATATATATATATATATATATATATATATATATATATATCTCTTAACCACGCCCACAGCCACGCCCCCCGCCCCACCCCCAACCACGCCCCCCACCCCCCCACCTCCCGAAATCGGAGGTCTCAAGGTTGGCAAGTATGGCCAATACTCAAGACTCCAATATCGATATCATAAAACGTAATTGAAAAAGTTGTATCGGGACCCCCGTGGAATAAACTGTAAAGCATGACTCTGGAATACAACCAAAAACAAATTTCATGGAATTTAAATTTCTTCAATTCAAACTGGAATTGCATTCCGACTTCCTGGTTGCAAGCTCAATTCAAATTCATGGACTTGGATTGGAATTTGGGAGACATTCTCAATTCTATTTGGAATGTTGCACAAGCCTGCTATGTATGTCATGTATTTCAAATGTATGTATGTATATATTTTACTGACATGATGGTGTGTACTCTGTCATTTGTGCAGACCCCTACCTGATCATTTACTGCGAAGGAGAGAGAATTCGCACACCGGTCCATAAAGGCACACGCAGTCCTAACTTTGACATCAAGTTTCTCTTCTACAGGAAGAGACCTAACCAGTCAATCAGGATTGAGGTGTGTGTGTATGTATATGCATGTATGAGGGGCCGTTAGGGACATTATTCAGAATGACCTCTTAAATACACTACTGAAATGCTCCCACATAAACAACTGAAAACAATATTCTCTCACACACAGTACTAAAATCCTTTCATACACACTACTGAAATTCTCTCATACATACTATGAATTTTTTAAATCTCATACATACTACTGAAATCCTCTCATACACACTACTGAAATGATTTTCTCTCACACACTACTCAATCAATCAATGTTTATTTATATAGCCCTAAATCACAAGTGTCTCAAAGGGCTGCACAAGCCACAACGACATCCTCGGTACAAAGCCCACATAAGGGCAAGGAAAAACTCACCCCAGTGGGACGTCGATGTGAATGACTATGAGAAACCTTGGAGAGGACCGCATATGTGGGTAACCCCCCCCCCTCTAGGGGAGACCGAAAGCAATGGATGTCGAGTGGGTCTGACATAATATTGTGAGAGTCCAGTCCATAGTGGATCCAACATAATAGTAAGAGTCCAGTCCATAGTGGGGCCAGCAGGACACCATCCTGAGCGGAGACGGGTCAGCAGCGCAGAGATGTTCCCAGCCGATGCACAGGCGAGCGGTCCACCCCGGGTCCCGACTCTGGACAGCCAGCACTTCATCCATGGCCACCGGACCTGTGCCCCCCCCCCCCCTCCACAAGGAAAAGGGGAGCAGAGGAGAAAAGAAAAGAAACGGCAGATCAACTGGTCTAACAGGGGAGCTATTTAAAGGCTAGAGTATACAAATGAGTTTTAAGATGGGACTTAAATGCTCTCAAATCCTCTCATACACACTACTGAAATGATTTTCTCTCACACACTACTGAAATCCTCTCATCAACACTACTGAAATCCTCTTATCCACACTGACATTTTTTTCTCTCATACATACTACTGAAATTCTCTCATACATACTACTTAAATTCTCTCATACATACTACTGAAATCCTCTTATACACACTACTGAAATGTTTTTCTCTCATACATACTACTGAAATGCTCTCATACACATACTGATTTTTTTCTCTCATACACTACTGAAATCCCTTCACATACACTACTGAAATTCTCTCTTACACTACTGAAACTGTGAACGTTTTATTAATGTGTGTGAGAGAATAATTTTTCAGTTTATGTGAAAGTGTTTCAGTAGTGTGAATGAGAGAATTTCAGTGGTGTGTGAGAAGATTTCAGTAGTGGGTATGAGAGGATCACTAGTGCGTATGAGAGAGAGAAAAATCAGTGATATGTATGAGAGCATTTCAGCAGTGTGTGAGAGGAGTTCAGTAATGTGTGTGAGAGGACTTCCGTAGTGTGTGTGAGAAGAGTTCAGTAGTGCGTATGAGAGCATTTCAGTAGTCTGAGAGGATTTCAGTAGTGGGTATGAGAGGATCACTATAGTGTATGAGAGAAAAAAATCTGAGATGTGTATGAGAGCATTTCAGTAGTGTGTGAGGACCACTAGTGTGTATGAGAGAGAGAAACATTGGTGATGTGTATGAGAGCATTTCAGCAGTGTGTGAGAGGATTTCAGTAATGTGTGTGAGAGGACTTCCGTAGTGTGTGTGTGTGAGAAGAATTCAGTAGTGCGTATGAGAGCATTTCAGCAGTGTGAGAGAGGAGTTCAGTAATGTGTGTGAGAGGACTTCCGTAGTGTGTGTGAGAAGAGTTCACTTGTGCGTATGAGAGCATTTCAGTAGTCTGAGAGGATTTCAGTAGTGGGTATGAGAGGATCACCAGTGTGTATGAGAGAAAATAAATCTGAGATGTGTATGAGAGCATTTCAGTAGTGTGTGAGGATCACTAGTGTGTATGAGAGAGAGAAAAATCAGTGATATGTATGAGAGCATTTCAGCAGTGTGTGAGAGGAGTTCAGTAATGTGTGTGAGAGGACTTCCGTAGTGTGTGTGAGAAGAGTTCAGTAGTGCGTATGAGAGCATTTCAGTAGTCTGAGAGGATTTCAGTAGTGGGTATGAGAGGATCACTAGTGTGTATGAGAGAAAAAAATCTGAGATGTGTATGAGAGCATTTCAGTAGTGTGTGAGGATCACTAGTGTGTATGGGAGAGAGAAACATTGGTGATGTGTATGAGAGCATTTCAGCAGTGTGTGAGAGGATTTCAGTAATGTGTGTGAGAGGACTTCCGTAGTGTGTGTGTGAGAAGAGTTCAGTAGTGCGTATGAGAGCATTTCAGTAGTGGGTATGAGAGGATCACTAGTGTGTATGAGAGCAAAAAAATCTGAGATGTGTATGAGAGCATTTCAGTAGTGTGTTAGAGAATTTCAGTAGTGTGTATGAGAGAAAAAATAATTAAGTAGTGTGTATGAGGGAATTTTAGTAGTGTGTGTGAAAGGTAATTCTGAATAATGTCCCTAACAGCCCCTCATATTGCATTTGCTTACCTTGACGTGGTTCCTAGGTGTACGCATACAGCATGGTGAGGGACAGCTTCCTGGGTCAGGTGACCGTGACCAAGGAGGTGGATAACTTGCAGAAGACGCTCTACTTGAAGGACAGACGTAATCGCCATGACAACAAGGTCACCGGCACCCTGAACATCGCCGTGGTGACCAGCTCGGAGCTCACCGCCATATAAGAGGTCATAAGCCATTTACACTCTTATTCTTTTATTATGAAAAGTTTTAGCTGCAATTTCCTTTTATTTATCTTTAAAAAAAATTTACAAACTGAGTTTGTAGTTCACTTTTTTAATGGTTTTTTTCTGTTATTTTTGTGTATTTTATCCTCCGACTGACCTACAAAGTAGATTACAATTTACTGATTTGAACACATTCAGACACCTAAGAAACTAATCAAAAGTCTTTTTCTAAGCACTAAGATTTTATGCCAAATAATTTCTCGGGTGAATTGTGTGGCATAATGATGACTACCGTATTTTCCGCACCATAAGGCGCCCTGGGTTAAAAGCCGCGCCTTCAATGAACGGCATATTTCAAAACTTTGTCCACCTATAAGACGCCCCGTGTTATAAGCCGCATCTAACTGCGCTAAAGGAATGTCAAAAAAACAGTCAGATAGGTCAGTCAAACTTTAATAATATATTAAAAACCAGCGTGATGTGGGCGCGCATGGAGTCGTATATCAACATGGACAGAGCTGCGTGAAAAAAGCCACCCGGCCTCTTCGCGTAAACTTAAACTTACCTTAACCACTCGCTCATCTTTTCTTCATCCATCCCTTCGAGTTAGCTTTTTATGATGACGCCGGCTGAAAAGGTCTCTTTTGGCAAGGTCTTCCTTTTTGAATATCACCATGGGTGGAAGTTTCTGGCCATTAGCATGGCAAGCTAGAACCACAGTGAAGGATGACTTCTCATTCCCTGTGGTGCGAATATTCACCGTACGTGCTCCCGTTGTATCCACAGTGCGGTTCACAGGAATATCAGTTGCTGTGAAATAGTATTCCGTGTGCGGATGGAGAGATTGCGTCTTTTCATGAACCGGATCCCTGACGCTTAGTAGGAGCCATTTTGTGGTCTTTACCGATGTAAACACACAAAGGAAATGAAACGTACGGTATATCCGCGCGCTTTTTTTCTTCTTCTACGCGGGCGGGTGGTTGCTTACAGTAGAAGAAGAAGCGCTTCCTGTTCTATGGGGGCGGGTGCTTACCTTGGCGGTTGCTTGCGTAGAAGAAGAAGCACTTCCTCTTCTACGGGGAAAAAAGATGGCGGCTGTTTACCGAAGTTGCGAGATCGAAACTTTATGAAAATGAATCGTAATATTAATCCATGTATAAAGCGCACCGGGTTAAAAGCCGCACTGTCAGCTTTTGAGTAAATTTGTGGTTTTTAGGTGCGGCTAATAGTGCGGAAAATACGGTATTCATTGTTAAATATTATAAAGCTCTCACGGAAATACATTTTAAAATATTTGACTTTAATGGCTCTCTCAGCCAAAAAGGTTCCCGACCCCTGGTATATAATTTATAACGTATGCCGTCTATATCGAGCGAGAAGAAATAATCAAGATGACTAACTCTAATTTGATTGTTTATTGATTCGAATTTTGTTACAAAGTGAGAACGGGAAGTGAACAAATGTGTCAGTAATTGCTATGAAGTAGAACAAGAGTATAATTAAATAAGCTCTGCTTCTTCCTACACCTTTTTGGATATGTTGTCATGGGAAAATGGAATTATGTGTGCAAAGATTTTGTGGTCTTTACAGATGTAAACACACAAAGGAAATGAAACGTACGGTAATATCCGCGCGCTTTTTCTTCTTCTACGCGGGCGGGTGGTTGCTTACAGTAGAAGAAGAAGCGCTTCCTGTTCTATGGGGGCGGGTGCTTACCTTGGCGGTTGCTTGCGTAGAAGAAGAAGCGCTTCCTGTTCTACCGGGCTGTTTACCGAAGTTGCGAGATCGAAACTTTATGAAAATGAATCGTAATATTAATCCATATATAAAGCGCACCGGGTTATAAGCCGCACTGTCAGCTTTTGAGTAAATTTGTGGTTTTTAGGTGCGGCTAATAGTGCGGAAAATACGGTATTCATTGTTAAATATTATAAAGCTCTCACGGAAATACATTTTAAAATATTTGACTTTAATGGCTCTCTCAGCCAAAAAGGTTCCCGACCCCTGGTATATAATTTATAACGTATGCCGTCTATATCGAGCGAGAAGAAATAATCAAGATGACTAACTCTAATTTTATTGTTTATTGATTCGAATTTTGTTACAAAGTGAGAACGGGAAGTGAACAAATGTGTCAGTAATTGCTATGAAGTAGAACAAGAGTATAATTAAATAAGCTCTGCTTCTTCCTACACCTTTTTGGATATGTTGTCATGGGAAAATGGAATTATGTGTGCAAAGATTGTAATAAATCCATTAGAAGAAGACAGCCTGACTTTGCCTTAAACTTGGACAAACTTGAAATAGTAGTCCGTGTGCGGATGGAGAGATTGCGTCTTTTCATGAACCGGATCCCTGACGCTTAGTAGGAGCCATTTTGTGGTCTTTACAGATGTAAACACACAAAGGAAATGAAACGCACGGTGATATCCGCGCGCTTTTTCTTCTTCTACGCGGGCGGGTGGTTGCTTACAGTAGAAGAAGAAGCGCTTCCTGTTCTATGGGGGCGGGTGCTTACCTTGGCGGTTGCTTGCGTAGAAGAAGAAGCGCTTCCTGTTCTACCGGGCTGTTTACCGAAGTTGCGAGACCGAAACTTTATGAAAATGAATCGTAATATTAATCCATATATAAAGCGCACCGGGTTAAAAGCCGCACTGTCAGCTTTTGAGTAAATTTGTGGTTTTTAGGTGCAGCTAATAGTGCGGAAAATACGGTAAATGTTAAATGTACACTTTGTTGTCGCTGATTGCGTAGCATCAGTTGTGTTGACACAAGTATGCTTTTCATCTTCATATACTGTTTGCCATTATTTAAACAACATAAAAATCATCACACATTTGCTGTGTCTGCTAATTTATACAGCACACTGATATGCACGTTTTCATGATCAATCTGTTTTAAAAGCAATTCTTCCCATTAGAAATGATGAACGTCAAATTAATTCGTTCCGGAGACCCAAAAATAACACACAACACATTTTATGTTTTTGCATGATTATAGTTTTACGTACAGAAAACAATGTGAAATACGTATAAGTGATGGATGTAATGTATAATTTAAGGATGCACAAAGTGGGGCCCCGGGGCCAAATTTCGCCTGCCAAGTCGTTTTGGTTTGGCCCGCCAAATGAATTCCCATATTTGATACATATTCATACCGACCTCTTTCTAGCATGTCCGCAGGGATAACTACAAACCCCGTTTCCATATGAGTTGGGAAATTGTGTTAGATGTAAATATAAACGGAATACAATGATTTGCAAATCCTTTTCAACCCATATTCAGTTGAATATGCTACAAAGACAACATATTTGATGTTCAAACTCATAAACTTTATTTTTTTTTGTGCAAATAATCATTAACTTCAGAATTTGATGCCAGCAACACGTGACAAAGAAGTTGGGAAAGGTGGCAATAAATACTGATAAAGTTCATCAAACACTTATTTGGAACATCCCACAGGTGAACAGGCAAAATTGGGAACAGGTGGGTGCCATGATTGGGTATAAAAGTAGATTCCATGAAATGCTCAGTCATTCACAAACAAGGATGGGGCGAGGGTCACCACTTTGTCAACAAATGCGCGAGCAAATTGTTGAACGGTTTAAGAAAAACCTTTCTCAACCAGCTATTGCAAGGAATTTAGGGATTTCACCATCTACGCTCCGTAATATCATCAAAGGGTTCAGAGAATCTGGAGAAATCACTGCACGTAAGCAGCTAAGCCCGTGACCTTCGATCCCTCAGGCTGTACTGCATCAACAAGCGACATCAGTGTGTAAAGGATATCACCACACTTCAGAAACCCACTGTCAGTAACTACAGTTGGTCGCTACATCTGTAAGTGCAAGTTAAAACTCTCCTATGCAAGGCGAAAACCGTTTTATCAACAACACCCAGAAACGCCGTCGGCTTCACTGGGCCTGAGCTCATCTAAGATGGACTGATACAAAGTGGAAAAGTGTTCTGTGGTCTGACGAGTCCACATTTCAAATTGTTTTTGGAAATTGTGGAAGTCGTGACCAAAGAGGAAAAGAACCATCCGGATTGTTATAGGCGCAAAGTGTAAAAGCCAGCATGTGTGATGGTATGGGGGTGTATTAGTGCCCAAGACATGGGTAACTTACACATCTGTGAAGGCGCCATTAATGCTGAAAGGTACATACAGGTTTTGGAGCAACATATGTTGCCATCCAAGCAACGTTACCATGGACGCCCCTGCTTATTTCAGCAAGACAATGCCAAGCCACGTTGTTACATCAACGTGGCTTCATAGTAAAAGAGTGCAGGTACTAGACTGGCCTGCCTGTAGTCCAGACCTGTCTCCCATTGAAAATGTGAAGCCTAAAATAGCACAACGGAGACCCCCGGACTGTTGAACAACTTAAGCTGTACATCAAGCAAGAATGGGAAAGAATTCCACCTGAGAAGCTTCAAAAATGTGTCTCCTCAGTTCCCAAACGTTTACTGAGTGTTGTTAAAAGGAAAGGCCATGTAACACAGTGGTGAACATGCCCTTTCCCAACTACTTTGGCACGTGTTGCAGCCATGAAATTCTAAGTTAATTATTATTTGCAAAAAAAAAAAAAAGTTTATGAGTTTGAACATCAAATATGTTGTCTTTGTAGCATATTCAACTGAATATGGGTTGAAAAGGATTTGCAAATCATTGTATTCCGTTTATATTTACATCTGACACAATTTCCCAACTCATATGGAAACGGGGTTTGTAGTTGCCGTCGATTGAATGTGATGAACTCTGCTACCTTATAAGCGTTGGTATTAGGGCTGCAGCTAACGATTATTTTTCTATCGATTAATCTATAGATTATTTTTTTCGATTAATCGGTTAATCTATAGATTATTTTTTCGATTAATCTATAGATTATTTTTCCTTTTACCGATTTTTTTTTTTTTTTTAAATGAAGAGGAAAAAATAAATGTAGGCCAGTTTTTTCAAAAGGCATGGCTTTTATTTACAAAAAAAAAAGTATGACCACTATTCAGTCAACATTGACAACAACATGACAAAATATTCTGTAACAATGTAAACATTTAAAACTTTTAACATTTAACAAAATTAAAAGTAGCTTATTTGCTTTTTAATGTGCAAATATAAAAGTAAACATCCAGTGCAAATCTTAATATTCTGGAATAGTATAAGCATTTCAAAAGTAAAAGTATTGCTTATTTTGCTTTAAAATGTGCAAAAATAAAGATAAACATCCAATACAAAAAAGTGCAAAACGGAAATATTCTGTAACAAGTGTAAACATTTCAACAAAAGTAAAAGTATTGCTTATTTGCTAAAATGTGCAAAAATAAAGCTAAACATCCAATACAAAAAAGTGTACAGTGTAAACATTTCAACAAAAGTAAAAGTATTGCTTATTTTGCTTAATAACACAACAATGATAGTATGATTAAAGTGAAAGTTAATTGTTGGTTTGTACATAGTATATGTAACTGTTAATGTTGTAAAAGGTATTTGCACAACTAATTAACGTTAGCGTTTGTGACACGTCTTGTGCCGTGGGGTTCTTTCAGGACCGACAGACTGAACGCCAGACGGCTTTGCCAGGTTTACAATCTTTTAATTTTACACAAAGTCTTTTCTCTTCCAACTGCGCGGATCGCGCACCTGGGCACGGTTGCGGCGTCGCTCCCGGCGCGCCCCGCCTCTCCACAGCGTTAAAGAGGAGCGCGTCTTTGTAAACACTGAACAGGCACGCCAAACGCGCCTCTCAGAGCGAAACGGTGCTTTAGTTTATGAATTTACAACGCAGATACAAATGACACATTCATGTTTTTGTGTAATAATGACAACGTATACGCACGCGGACGATTGACTTGTTGATGGTGATGGCAAGAACGCTGTCGGGGGTTTTCTTTTCAAATGTTCGTTCATAGCCGTTGTGCTGCTATGATAGGCCATTTCCGCTCGACACGGTGTGCATACAACAACATTATTAGGCCGTTTATTGAAATACTCCCACACTTTTGACGACTTTTGGCGTGCTTTTTTCCCCTCGCTCGCATCGTCTGCTTTGCGCTCCGCCATGACAGTAAAGTAGAGTGACGTAAATATGCGACGCGCCGACGCACAAAAACGGCGTCGACGTATTTACGTAACCGATGACGTCGACTACGTCGACGCGTCGTTTCAGCCTTAGTTGGTATGGTTCTAAACTAAGGGTGTCATTGAGGGCCATGTTGCAGTTATGGCTGCCATCAGAGGGCCGCTTGTAACAACAAATATTATATGAATTTGCCTATTCAGTTGAATATTATTATATATAATTTATGTCCACTGTAAAAAAAAAAATTTGATTTTTACAATAAAAACTGGCAACTCAGTCACCAGAACTTTACTGTAAAATCTAGTGTTTTTGCACAATATATAACTGTACTCTAAATGGAAAAACAGTACCAATGTTTTTTTTTACGGGAAACAAAATGGGAGCTTAGAATTTAGTGTAAAATTTGTGGTGTTTTTTTTTTTTTACAACATATTACTGTAAATGGAAATACAGTACGACTTTTTTTTTTTAATTCTGGCAACTGAGCTG
Organism: Nerophis lumbriciformis; assembly: GCF_033978685.3. Classification (NCBI taxonomy): domain Eukaryota; kingdom Metazoa; phylum Chordata; class Actinopteri; order Syngnathiformes; family Syngnathidae; genus Nerophis; species Nerophis lumbriciformis. The sequence continues at coordinate 3,556,928 of NC_084564.2, forward strand.
GCAGTCTTTTTACAGTAAAAAACTGTGGTACCGGTAGTAATAGACTGTAAATAGATTTTACAGTAAAAAATATGGCAGCTCGGTCGATGAGACCTGCTTACATGACACCAGAATTTTATCGTAAAAATTATTTACACCATTTTTCAAAATTCTGGTGACTAAACTGCCAGTCTTTCCCCCTGAAATCCACAGATTGACAGTGCATTGCTTTACATGAAAAACACGAGTGTCCATTTTACAGTAATGAAAAAAATGGAAGCTCAGTCATCAGAATTTTACCGTAAAAATAACCGTGGTACCGTTTTTCCATTTAGAGGTCTTCAGTGTAAAAAAAACACCTTAAATTTTACGGTAAGTTTCTGTCAACTGAGCTGCCAGTTTTACTGTGACAGTTTTTTTTCATTTACAGTACTGTAAAAAATATTGGAGTGTCACTAGAGTTTTATCGTAAAATTTACGGCGGTTTTTACTGTAAACGGGGGGAAAAAAGGTATTTAAATTTTTTTTTTGCAGTGTATTAAATGGAAAAATAAAACTGGTGACAAAGCTGCCATCTTTTTAACCGTAAAATCTAGTGCTATTTGGAAAAAAAAAAAAAAAACACGTTAAAACAAAGTTTTTCCATTTACAGTAATTTGCAGTAATAACCACCGTAAATTTTACAATCAAATTCTGGTAAATAAGCTGCCAGTTTTTTTTACTGTGAAATCTACAGATGTTTTTTTTTGTATACAGTGCATTACTGTACTGTAATGACATTTTTTTTCCCCACAACAGTAAAATCTAGTGCTATTTAAAAAAATAAACACACGTTAAAACAAAGTTTTTCCATTTACAGTAATTTGGAGTAATAACCATTGTAATTTTTGCATTCACATTCTGGTAAATAAGCTGCCAGTTTTTTTACTGTGAAATCTACAGATGTTTTTTTTTTGTATACAGCGCATTACTGTACTGTAAATGAATTTTTTTTTTCCCACAACTGTAAAATCTAGTGCTATTTAAAAAAACAAAAAAAACACAACGTTAAAACAAAGTTTTTCCATTTACAGTAATTTGGAGTAATAACCACTGTACATTTTACAATCAAATTCTGGTAAATAAGCTGCCAGTTTTTTTTTACTGTGAAATCTACAGATGTTTTTTTTTGTATACAGCGCATTACTGTACTGTAAATGACATTTTTTTCCCCACAACTGTAAAATCTAGTGCTATTTATAAAAATAAAAAAATAAAATAAAATAAAAATCACAAAGTTTTTCCATTTACAGTAATTTGGAGTAATAACCACTGTAATTTTTACATTCACATTCTGGTAAATAAGCTGCCAGTTTTTTTTACTGTGAAATCTACAGATGTTTTTGTTTGTATACAGCGCATTACTGTACTGTAAATTAATTTTTTTTTCCCACAACTGTAAAATCTAGTGCTATTTAAAAAAAAAAAGAAACACAACGTTAAAACAAAGTTTTTCCATTTACAGTAATTTGGAGTAATAACCACTGTAATTTTTACATTCACATTCTGGTAAATAAGCTGCCAGTTTTTTTTATTGTGAAATGTACAGATGTTTTTTTTTGTATACAGCGCATTACTGTACTGTAAATGACATTTTTTTTTCCCCACAACTGTAAAATCTAGTGCTATTTATAAAAAATTTAAAAAAAACACGTTAAAACAAAGTTTTTCCATTTACAGTAATTTGGAGTAATAACCACTGTAATTTTTACAATCAAATTCTGGTAAATAAGCTGCCAGTTTTTTTTACTGTGAAATCTACAGATGTTTTTTTTTTTGTATACAGCGCATTACTGTACTGTAAATGAATTTTTTTTCCCACAACTGTAAAATCTAGTGCTATTTAAAAAAAAAAAAAAAAAAAAAAACAAACAAACAAAAAAAAAACATTTACAGTAATTTGGAGTAATAACCACTGTAATTTTTACATTCACATTCTGGTAAATAAGCTGCCAGTTTTTTTTTTACTGTGAAATCTACAGATGTTTTTGTTTGTATACAGCGCATTACTGTACTGTAAATGAATTTTTTTTCCCACAACTGTAAAATCTAGTGCTATTTATAAAAAAAAAAAAAAAAACAAACAAACAAACAAACAAACAAACAAAAAAAACATTTACAGTAATTTGGAGTAATAACCACTGTAATTTTTACATTCACATTCTGGTAAATAAGCTGCCAGTTTTTTTTTTACTGTGAAATCTACAGATGTTTTTTTTTGTATACAGCGCATTACTGTACTGTAAATGAATTTTTTTTCCCCACAACTGTAAAATCTAGTGCTATTTAAAAAAAAAAAAAACACACGTTAAAACAGTTTTTCCATTTACAGTAATTTGGAGTAATAACCACTAATTTTTACATTCACATTCTGGTAAATAAGCTGCCAGTTTTTTTTTACTGTAAAATCTACAGATGTTTTTGTTTGTATACAGCGCATTACTGTACTGTAAATTAATTTTTTTTTCCCACAACTGTAAAATCTAGTGCTATTTAAAAAAAAAACACACGTTAAAACAAAGTTTTTCCATTTACAGTAATTTGGAGTAATAACCACTGTAATTTGTACAATCAAATTCTGGTAAATAAGCTGCCAGTTTTTTTACTGTGAAATCTACAGATGTTTTTTTTTTGGATACAGCGCATTACTGTACTGTAAATGACATTTTTTTTCCCCACAACTGTAAAATCTAGTGCTATTTAAAAAAACCAAAAAAACAAAACACAACGTTAAAACAAAGTTTTTCCATTTACAGTAATTTGGAGTAGAGTAATAACCACTGTAATTTTTACATTCACATTCTGGTAAATAAGCTGCCAGTTTTTTTTACTGTGAAATCTACAGATGTTTTTTTTTGTATACAGCACATTACTGTACTGTAAATGAATTTTTTTCCCCCACAACTGTAAAATCTAGTGCTATTTAAAACAAACAAACAAAAAAACAAAAAAAACGTTAAAACAAAGTTTTTCCATTTACAGTAATTTGGAGTAATAACCACTGTAATTTTTACATTCACATTCTGGTAAATAAGCTGCCAGTTTTTTTTACTGTGAAATCTACAGATGTTTTTGTTTGTATACAGTGCATTACTGTACTGTAAATTACTTTTTTTTCCCCACAACTGTAAAATCTAGTGCTATTTAAAAAAAAAAAAAAAAAAAAAAAAAAAAAAAACCACGTTAAAACAAAGTTTTTCCATTTACAGCTTTTTAAAAACAAAAAAAACAAAAAAAAAACACGTTAAAACAAAGTTTTTCCATTTACAGTAATATGGAGTAATAACCACTGTAAATTTTACAATCAAATTCTGGTAAATTAAGCTGCCAGTTTTTTTTACTGTGAAATCTACAGATGTTTTTGTTTGTATACAGCGCATTACTGTACTGTAAATGACATTTTTTTTTCCCACAACTGTAATCAGTCACCAGAATTTTACTGTCAAAATAAAAGTGGTATTGTTTTTTGCCTTTACAGTAATTTGGTGTGAAAAACACCATACATTTTACAGTGAAATAATTGTCATTAGAATTTTATTGTATCATTTTTGGTGGTTTTTACACTGAATTATTATAAAATGGGGAAAAAAAAAGGTTATTTTTAAGGTTAAAATCTGGTGACTGCGCTGCTGGTTTTTTTTTACCGTAAAAATCTACAGTTTTTTTTTGTATACAGCGCATTACTGTACTGTAAATTAATTTTTTTTCCCCACAACTGTAAAATCTAGTGCTATTTAAAAAAAACAAAAACACGTTAAAACAAAGTTTTTCCATTTACAGTAATTTGGAGTAATAACCACTGTAATTTTTACATTCACATTCTGGTAAATAAGCTGCCAGTTTTTTTTACTGTGAAATCTACAGATGTTTTTTTTTTTTTTTTACAGCGCATTACTGTAGTGTAATTGAATTTTTTTTCCCCCACAACTGTAAAATCTAGTGCTATTTAAAAACAAAAACAAAAAAAAAAACACGTTAAAACAAAGTTTTTCCATTTACAGTAATTTGGAGTAATAACCACTGTAAATTTTACAATCAAATTCTGGTAAATAAGATGCCAGTTTTTTTACTGTGAAATCTACAGATGTTTTTGTTTGTATACAGCGCATTACTGTACTGTAAATTACTTTTTTTCCCCCACAACTGTAAAATCTAGTGCTATTTAAAAAAAAAAAAAAAAAAATCACGTTAAAACAAAGTTTTTCCATTTACAGCTATTTAAAAAAAACAAAAACAAACAAAACAAAAAAAACACGTTAAAACAAAGTTTTTCCATTTACAGTAATTTGGGGTAATAACCACTGTAAATTTTACAATCAAATTCTGGTAAATAAGCTGCCAGTTTTTTTTACTGTGAAATCTACAGATGTTTTTTTTTGTATACAGCGCATTACTGTACTGTAAATTACTTTTTTTCCCCACAACTGTAAAATCTAGTGCTATTTAAAAAAACAACAAAAAAACACAAAAAAAAACACGTTAAAACAAAGTTTTTCCATTTACAGCTATTTAAAAAAAACAAAAAAAAAACCACGTTAAAAAAGTTTTTCCATTTACAGTAATATGGAGTAATAACCACTGTAATTTTTACATTCACATTCTGGTAAATAAGCTGCCAGTTTTTTTTACTGTGAAATCTACAGATGTTTTTGTTTGTATACAGCGCATTACTGTACTGTAAATAAAATTTTTTTCCCACAACTGTAATCAGTCACCACAATTTTACTGTCAAAATAAAAGTGGTATTGTTTTTGCCTTTAAAGTAATTTGGTGTGAAAAACACCATACATTGTACAGTGAAATAATTGTCATTAGAATTTTATTGTATCATTTTTGGTGTTTTTTACACTGAATTATTATAGAATGGGAAAAAAAAAGAGGTTATTTTTAAGGTTAAAATCTGGTGACTGCGCTGCCGTTTTTCTTTTCTACTGTAAAAATCTACTGATTTTTTTTTACACTGTAAAGTGGGATGAATGAAGTCTACATGGTTGCCAAAGTACCGCCCCGGGTTGCACATTTCGTCTCCTTTTTTATTAGTTTGTGGCATAAAAAAAGAGAAAATAAAGCTTTGCATTTTAAATTTAATGTTTAATATTTTTACAAAAAAAAAAAAAGTAAATATTTCTACATAATCCTGTTAAAAACTTACTTTTACATGAAGTTTAAAAAAAGGGATTAAATGGGAGTTATCACAGAGCGGCATGTGATGAAGCGCTTCATCGTCGTTATGGTCACATTATGCACGGTCACGCGGCGATAAGCTGACGTTTGACCTTTGCCCTCCGAGAGCGTCACAGTTAATGATTGCTGCCGAGTGAAGACTCGAGAAGGTGCTAGAAGTCCTTCTAGTGCGTCTTCTAGCATGGCTGCGGCAGCACGGCAGGGTGAGACGTCCCGACCACACATGGACCTCAGGGGGAGGATCGCAGAGCTTTTCACCTGGTGAGTGACCTCATCACGCCCTCGTCTTCACCTCTGGAGTGTAAACCTGTGTGTGTGTGTGTGTGTGTGTGTGTGTGTGTGTGTGACAGGCAGCTGGCCAAGACGCTGGCCATGGGTCAGGGCCTGGCAGTGCTGGTGTGCGGCACGGCGGTCGCCTCGCAGTACCTGACCTCCGACTTCCACGTGGACACGCCCATGCTGCAGAGCTTCCTCAACTACGTGCTCCTCAGCGCCACCTACGCCCCCATGCTGCTCTGCAGACCAGGTGACGCACCGGTCGCTTCATTAGCACTCTCACCTTATAGTGGTAGACAGAGGTGGGTAGAGTAGCCAGAAATTGTACTCAAGTAAGAGTACTGTTACTTTAGAGATTTATTACTCAAGTAAAAGTAAGGAGTAGTCACCCAAATATTTACTTGAGTAAAAGTAGAAAGTATGTTGTGAAAAAACTACTCAAGTACTGAGTAACTGATGAGTAACATACACACACATATCATATATATATATATATATATATATATATATATATATATATATATATATATATATATATGTATGTGTGGGAAAAAAATCACAAGACTACTTCATCTCTACAGGCCTGTTTCATGAGGGGTTCCCTCAATCATCAGGAGATTTTAATGGGAGCATTCACATACCATAGTTTATATAGGGCACAGAGTGGGTGGGTACAGGCTGGCCTAGGGGCGTGGTGATTGGCTCATGTGTTGCCTAGGAGGTGTTTCCGTCTATGGCGGCATGTTGTTACAATTTCGCTGCGCTTGTTGAGGGATGACAGGTCTGGACGGTAAATAATAAACAGTTTCTCTTTCAAGCATATCTAAATCTAAGGTAATACGCAAGGACATTAACACATCCGACACATATGTAGGATTAACCGAGGGAGAATTCAAAACCAGATGGAACAATCACAAGGCTTCTTTCAGGAACAAAAACCTGCGGAATACCACAGAACTCAGCAAACACATTTGGGACCTCAAAGACAATAATGTTGAATATTCAATAACATGGCAAATTCTTGCATCCAGCACACCTTACAATAGTGGTAATAAAAGATGCAACCTATGCTTGAAAGAGAAACTGTTTATTATTTACCGTCCAGACCTGTCATCCCTCAACAAGCGCAGCGAAATTGTAACAACATGCCGCCACAGACGGAAACACCTCCTAGGTAACACATGAGCCAATCACCACGCCCCTAGGCCAGCCTGTACCCACCCACTCTGTGCCCTATATAAACCATGGTATGCGAATGCTCCCATTAAAATCTCCTGATGATTGAGGGTACCCCCCCTCATGAAACAGGCCTGTAGAGATGAAATAGTCTTGTGATTTTTTCCCCCACACATACATATATTGCGCTCTACTACGGTATCGAGCACTATTTTTTGGATAACCGTATTAAGACATATATATATATATATATATATATATATATATATATATATATATATATATATATACACACATTTATATATATATATATATATACACATATATATATATATATATACAGTATATAATTTATATTTATTTATTTTGCCGTTTTTGTTTACATGTTAAAGGTGTTTTAATGAATATACATGCATGTTTAACATATAGATTCCTTTCTTTCATGAAGACAAGAATATAAGTTGGTGTATTACCTGATTCCGATGACTTGCATTGATTGTAATCAGACAGTAGTGATGACAAACGTCCACGTTTTCAAATGGAGGAGAAAAAAAGTTCCTCCTTTCTGTCTAATACCACATGAAAGTGGTTGGTTTTTGGCATCTTATTTGTCCAGCTTCCATATTCCTTTTTATACACTTTACAAGAAATACATTGGCGGCAAACTCCGTAGCTTGCTAGCTTGTTTGCGCTGGCTTTCGGAGACTCTTGTTTTGAAAGCGCAGGCGCGATGGAGCGGCACTTTTATTGTGAAGACAGGAACTGTGCAGTCAGTCTTTAGGCTTTTGACGGGGTGTACGGTTGAAATAAAAAAAGGGTCTTTTTTCCTTCACACTTTTGATTGATTGATTGAAACTTTTATTAGTAGATTGCAAAGTACAGTACATATTCCGTACAATTGACCACTAAATGGTAACACCCCAATAAGTTTTTCAACTTGTTTAAGTCAGGTCATGTGACCACCTGGCTCTGTTTGATTGGTCCAACGTCACCAGTGACTGCATCTGATTGGTGGAACGGAGTGAACGTCACCAGTGACTGTATTTGTTGAAACGCAGGCACTATGAAGGTCTGTCTGACAGACCAAAACAAACAAAGCGTGCATTAACAGATCGATCAAAATTAGTAGCGAGTAGCGAGCTGAATGTAGATAAAAGTAGCGGAGTAAAAGTAGCGTTTCTTCTCTATAAATATACTCAAGTAAAAGTAAAAATATGTTGCATTAAAACTACTCTTAGAAGTACAATTTATCCCAAAAGTTACTCAAGTAGATGTAACGGAGTAAATGTAGCGCGTTACTACCCACCTCTGGTGGTAGACCACCACCATGTAAATTGTTTGGCACACGTGTCATCAAAGCAAGCGCACATTGATTTATTAGGAACGTTCACGTTATCATGACACATATTTTCTGACAAAGCTGTGACATCATCAAAGTGTCACCACTAGACCACAGCCGATCCTTGACAATTCGCCACCTTGCTAAATTCTAAATATATATGTATATTTTTTTTAAAGAACCTAAATTAGAAGTAATTTGATGGTAAAGGAGGGAAAAAGGACCTGTTTACACTGTACACCAAATCTGATTTTTTGTTTTGATACAGATCGGATTTGTTGTGCCAGTCTAAACGCTCCACAGTGCTTCAAATCTGATCTATTCACATCACATTCAGGCCACCTAGACTACGTTTACACTGTAGGCCAAAGTGGCCTAAATCAGATTTCTTTTTAGATCTGATTTTTTTCCAATTGACTTTTTACACTGCAAGTAAAATGTGTTTTTTATCAGACTACAATGTATACGCTAGAGATGCGCGGATAGGCAATTATTTCATCCGCAACCGCATCAGAAAGTCGTCAACCATCCGCCATCCACCCGATGTAACATTTGATCAGAACCGCACCCGCCCGTTGTTATATATCTAATATAGACGATGCAAGGCATTAGTGAGGTTATAAAGCTTTTGCCTGTTAAAGAAAGGAGACTGATCCAATGCAGCACAGACATTCGCGTGCCACGCTGTCACGACCCAGACGCACACCAGTGCGCAATCATATGGGAGCCGCGCTGAGCGCACCTCCAAGCGCGTCTCGCTGCCGGCGACGGCCGGGTATGGGCCCGACGCTCCAGCGCCATCCATTTTCAGGGTTAGTTGATTCGGCAGGTGGGTTGTTACACACTCCTTAGCGGGTTCCGACTTCCATGGCCACCGTCCTGCTCTCTATATCAACCAGGGTGAGCCCCACCCCTTTCGTGAGCGCACTGCGCGCGGAGTGACCCCTGTTACGCGCCCCCGGCAACAGGGGTGGCGGGCAGGTAAGCTGCGCGGGCGGAGCGCGCGGAGTGACCCCTGTTACGAGCCCCCGGCCACGGGGGTGGCGGGCAGGTAAGCTGCTTACCTGCTGCGCGTGACGCCGGCCGCGGCGAAGGCGGACGAGGCGGGGTGTCGGTGCGGTGGGCGCGGTGGTGACCCTGGACGTGCGTCGGGCCCTTCTCGCGGATCGCCTCAGCTACGGCTCCCGGTGGGGCCCTCTCGGGGGAAGGGGCCTCGGTCCCGGACCCCGGCGAGGCGTCCCTTCTCCGCTCCGTAAAAGTGTCATCTCTTTTTTTTTTCTTCTTCTGTTGTGGCATATGCTGCAGGTGCCTGCTCGTTTTTCGTATGTGGGTAACAACATTTAACTATGTATATATATTTCCCAATTGGTTTAACTGCCACCCGCCTGAATCTATTTAAAATCTAATTTTTTTTTTATTTCAACCGCCCGACCCGACCCGCGGATAAAATCTAATTTTTTTAAATTTCATCCGCCCGATCCGCGGATAATCCGCGGACTCCGCGGTTGTGCCCGCAAACCGCGCATCTCTAGTATACGCACACGGGCCCCAATGTGGCCCCAATGTGGGCTTGATGTCACTTGCATGCGCAGTTCGATAGTGAAAACAAAGGAAGTTGGGAGGAAGTCACTACTACTACAAAATAAAATAAAAGTCGCCACACCTTAAAAATAAGTGTTTTTTTAAATGAAAGTAATATAATGTATGAATGGATGTATATAGTATAATATATTTGGGAGGGTTGTAATTAGAGATGTCCATACTTGCCAACCTTGAGACCTCCGATTTTGGGAGGAGGGTGGAGCGGGGGCGTGGTCGGGGTGGAGGCGTGGTTAGGGGCGTGGTTAAGAGGGGAGGAGTATATTTACAGCTAGAATTCACCAAGTCAATGATTTCATACATATACAGGTAAAAGCCAGGAAATTAGAATATTTTGAAAAACTTGATTTATTTCAGTAATTGCATTCAAAAGGTGTAACTTGTACATTATATTTATTCATTGCACACAGACTGATGCATTCAAATGTTTATTTCATTTAATTTTGATGATTTGAAGTGGCAACAAATGAAAATCCAAAATTCCGTGTGTCACAAAATTAGAATATTACTTAAGGCTAATACAAAAAAGGGATTTTTAGAAATGTTGGCCAACTGAAAAGTATGAAAATGAAAAATATGAGCATGTACAATACTCAATACTTGGTTGGAGCTCCTTTTGCCTCAATTACTGCGTTAATGCGGCGTGGCATGGAGTCGATGAGTTTCTGGCACTGCTCAGGTGTTATGAGAGCCCAGGTTGCTCTGATAGTGGCCTTCAACTCTTCTGCGTTTTGGGGTCTGGCATTCTGCATCTTCCTTTTCACAATACCCCACAGATTTTCTATGGGGCTAAGGTCAGGGGAGTTGGCGGGCCAATTTAGAACAGAAATACCATGGTCCGTAAACCAGGCACGGGTAGATTTTGCGCTGTGTGCAGGCGCCAAGTCCTGTTGGAACTTGAAATCTCCATCTCCATAGAGCAGGTCAGCAGCAGGAAGCATGAAGTGCTCTAAAACTTGCTGGTAGACGGCTGCGTTGACCCTGGATCTCAGGAAACAGAGTGGACCGACACCAGCAGATGACATGGCACCCCAAACCATCACTGATGGTGGAAACTTTACACTAGACTTCAGGCAACGTGGATCCTGTGCCTCTCCTGTCTTCCTCCAGACTCTGGGACCTCGATTTCCAAAGGAAATGCAAAATTTGCATGGTTGGGTGATGGTTTAGGGTGCCATGTCATCTGCTGGTGTCGGTCCACTCTGTTTCCTGAGATCCAGGGTCAACGCAGCCGTCTACCAGCAAGTTTTAGAGCACTTCATGCTTCCTGCTGCTGACCTGCTCTATGGAGATGGAGATTTCAAGTTCCAACAGGACTTGGCGCCTGCACACAGCGCAAAATCTACCCGTGCCTGGTTTACGGACCATGGTATTTCTGTTCTAAATTGGCCCGCCAACTCCCCTGACCTTAGCCCCATAGAAAATCTGTGGGGTATTGTGAAAAGGAAGATGCAGAATGCCAGACCCAAAAACGCAGAAGAGTTGAAGGCCACTATCAGAGCAACCTGGGCTCTCATAACACCTGAGCAGTGCCAGAAACTCATCGACTCCATGCCACGCCGCATTAACGCAGTAATTGAGGCAAAAGGAGCTCCAACCAAGTATTGAGTATTGTACATGCTCATATTTTTCATTTTCATACTTTTCAGTTGGCCAACATTTCTAAAAATCCCTTTTTTGTATTAGCCTTAAGTAATATTCTAATTTTGTGACACACGGAATTTTGGATTTTCATTTGTTGCCACTTCAAATCATCAAAATTAAATGAAATAAACATTTGAATGCATCAGTCTGTGTGCAATGAATAAATATAATGTACAAGTTACACCTTTTGAATGCAATTACTGAAATAAATCAAGTTTTTCAAAATATTCTAATTTACTGGCTTTTACCTGTATATAAGAAATACTTTAATTTCATTTATTTACACATATACACACACATCACACTCATCTACTCATTGTTGAGTTAAGGGTTGAATTGTCCAACCTTGTTCTATTTGTCACTATTTATCTAACCATGCTGAACACCCTCTCTGATGATGCATTGCTGTGTGGCACGCACAAAAGTGCTTTCATCAAATGCACTAGATGGCAGTATTGTCCTAAGAGTGTCACAACATTGCTGTTTACGGCAAACCAACTGCTTTACGGTATACAAAAAAGTGACTGCTGTTGTTGTGTGTTGTTACCGCGCTGGGAGGACGTTAATGAAACTGCCTAACAATAAACCCACATAAGAAACCAAGAACTCGCCCTCCATCATTCTACAGTTATAACGTGATTGGGCAGGTACGCTGTTTATTTTGTGTGCCTGAATTTCGGGAGATTTTCGGGAGAAAATTTGTTCCGGGAGGTTTTCGGGAGAGGCGCTGAATTTTGGGAGTCTCCCGGAAAATCCGGGAGGGTTGGCAAGTATGTCTTAATTACCGATATCAATCGATACCGATATATACAGTGGTGGAATGAACACATTATTATTCCTAATTTTGTTGTGATGCCCCGCTGGATGCATTAAACAATGTAACAAGGTTTTACAAAATAAATCATCTCAAGTTATGTAAAAAAATGCCAACATGGCACTGCCATATTTATTATTGAAGTCACAAAGTGCATTATTTTTTTTTTTAACATGCCTCAAAACAGCAGCTTGGAATTTGGGACATGCTCACCCTAAGAGAGCATTAGGAGGTTGAGGTGGGTGTATATTGTAGCATCCCGGAAGAGTTAGTGCTGCAAGGGCTTCTGGGTATTTGTTCTGTTGTGTTTACGGTGCGGATGTTCTCCCGTTGTCATTCTTGTTTGGTGTGGGTTCACAGTGTGGCGCGTATTTGTAACAAGTGTTAAAGTTGTTTACCGACTCAGTGGCCTAGTGGTTAGAGTGTCCGCCCTGAGATCGGTAGGTTGTGGGTTCAAACCCCGGCCGAGTCATACCAAAGACTATAATAATGGGACCCATTACCTCCCTGCTTGGCACTCAGCATCAAGGGTTGGAATTGGGGGTTAAATCACCAAAAAATGATTCCCAGGCGCGGCCACCGCTGCTGCCCACTGCTCCCCTCACCTCCCAGGGGGTGATCAAGGGTGATGGGTCAAATGCAGAGAATAATTTCGCCACACCTAGTGTGTGTGTGTGACAATCATTGGTACTTTAACTTTAACTTTATACGGCCACCCCCAGTGTGACCTGTATGGCTGTTGACCAAGTATGGCTTGCATTCACTTTTGTGGTACGGAAAACAGTCGAAAAAACCGGAAAATAACAGAGCTGATTTGACTCGGTGTTTGAGAAAATGGCGGATTGCTTCCCGATGTGACGTCACAACCGAGAGCGAATATTAGAAAGGCGTTTAATTCGCCAAAATTCACCCATTTAGAGTTGGGAAATGGGTTAAAAAAATGGTGTTTTTTCTGCAACATGAAGGTATATATTGACGCTTACATAGGTCTGCTGATAATGTTCCCCTTTAAAATGGAAGGGGCTGGAAATCTCTTTCAGATTGTGAGGACTCGCTGGTTCCAGTACTTTCTACTGGGCCTGGTGGACGTGGAGGCCAACTACGCTGTGGTCAAAGCCTACCAGTACACCACCCTCACCAGTGTGCAGGTGGGCCACGGTACCACAAAGTACCACAAAGTACCACAGTGCTGTGTAACATGTTTGTTTTGTGCCCGGCAGCTGCTGGACTGCTTTGTGATCCCAGTAGTGATGGTTCTGTCCTACTGGCTTCTGAAGAGCCGATACGGGCCCGTCCATTACGTGGCCGTGTGCATCTGTCTGCTGGGTGTGGGCGCCATGGTGGGGGCTGACCTGCTGGCTGGGAGGGACCAAGGCTCCAGTAAGAGGACTTGGTTTCCCTCGCTGAACCACCAAGTCAGTGGAGATGTTGCACCTTGTAAACGTGCGCCCGCTTTCAGCCGCCAACTTGCTGCTGGGTGACGGCCTGGTGCTGCTCAGCGCCGCGCTCTACGCCGTGTCCAACGTGTGTCAGGAGTACACGGTGAAGAAGCACAGCCGGGTGGAGTTCTTAGGCATGGTGGGCCTCTTTGGCACCGCCATCAGCAGCGTGCAGATGTAAGTGTGCTCAATTATACAAGTGTGCAGATGGAAGTATGCTGATGCAAGTGTTCATATGTAAGTGTTAATTTGTAAGTGTTCTCAATTATGCAAGTGTGCATGCATGTCTAAGTGTGCTCAATTATGCTAGTGTGCATATCTAAGTCTGCTCAATTATGCAAGAGTGCTTATTTAAATATGCTCAATTATGCGAGTGCACATGTAAGTATGCTCAATTCTGCAAGTGGGCATATATGTAAGTATGCTCAATTATGCAAGTGCGCTTCTGTGAATATGCTCAACTATGCACGTGTGCATCTGTAAGTATGCTCAATTATGCAAGTTTGCATATATAAGTGTGCTTATGTAAATGTGCTCAATTATGCGAGTGCACATGTAAGTATGCCCAATTCTGCAAGTGGGCATATGTAAGTATACTGATGCAAGTGCACGTATGTAAGTATGCTTGATTATGCAAGTATGCTCAATTATGCAAGTGTGCATATCTAAGTGTGCTCAATTATGCAAGTGTGTTTATGTGAATGTGCTCAATTGTGCAAGTGTGCATATGTAAGTATGCAAGTTTGTATATGTAAATATGCTCAATTATGCAAGTGGGCATATGTAAGTATGCTCAATTCTGCAAGTGGGCATATGTAAGTATGCTCAATTATGCAAGTGGGCATATGTAAGTATGCGCAATTATGCAAGTGCACATGTAAGTATGCTCAATTCTGCAAGTGGGCATATGTAAGTATGCTCAATTCTGCAAGTGGGCATATGTAAGTATGCTCAATTATGCAAGTGTGCATATGTAAGTATGCTCAATTATGCAAGTGCACATGTAAGTATGCTCAATTCTGCAAGTGGGCATATGTAAGTATACTGATGCAAGTGCACATATGTAAGTATGCTCTGTAAGTATGCTCAATTATGCAAGTGTGCTTCTGTGAATATGCTCAACTATGCAAGTAGTATGCTCAATTATGGAAGTGTGCATATGTACTGTAAGTATGCTTAATTATGCAAGTGTACATGTAAGTATGCTCAACTATGCAAGTGTGCATATGTAAGTATGCTCAATTATGCAAGTGTGCATATGTAAGTATGCTCAATTATGCAAGTGCACATGTAAGTATGCTCAATTCTGCAAGTGGGCATATGTAAGTATGCTCAATTATGCAAGTGCACATGTAAGTATGCTCAATTCTGCAAGTGGGCATATGTAAATATGCTCTGTAAGTATGTTCAATTATGCAAGTGGGCATATGTAAGTATGCTCAATTCTGCAAGTGGGCATATGTAAGTATGCTCAATTATGCAAGTGGGCATATGTAAGTATGCTCAATTATGCAAGTGTGCATATGTAAGTATGCTCAATTCTGCAAGTGGGCATATGTAAGTATACTGATGCAAGTGCACATATGTAAATATGCTCTGTAAGTATGCTCAATTATGCAAGTGTGCTTCTGTAAATATGCTCAACTATGCACGTGTGCTTCTGTGAATATGCTCAACTATGCAAGTGTGCATATGTAAGTATGCTCAATTATGCAAGTGTGCATATGTAAGTATGCTCAATCATGCAAGTGCACATGTAAGTATGCTCAATTCTGCAAGTGGGCATATGTAAGTATACTGATGCAAGTGCACATATGTAAATGTGCTCTGTAAGTATGCTCAATTCTGCAAGTGCACATGTACATATGCTCAATTCTGCAAGTGGGCATATGTAAGTATACTGATGCAAGTGCACATATGTAAATATGCTCAATTATGCAAGTGTGCATATGTAAGTATGCTCAATTATGCAAGTGCACATGTAAGTATGCTCAATTCTGCAAGTGGGCATATGTAAGTATACTGATGCAAGTGCACATATGTAAATGTGCTCTGTAAGTATGCTCAATTATGCAAGTGTGCTT
>NC_084564.2:3577500-3745000 GCF_033978685.3 Nerophis lumbriciformis
TTGGCCGTAAGATGGCAAAAACCTCTTGGACGTCAACACGGTCACTGCAGGACAGACGAGTTAGGGAGTGATGGCGGCGGCGTGTGAGCGGGTCACAGCACTGACCTTGGCAGGAGTCCAAGCAGCTCTGTTGGCTCATGTAGTTGTTCTTGTTGCCTCTGCAGCCGCCGTAGACAAACGCCTTGCACACCCCCGCCTTCCTGTCGTAGTACCAGTGTCTGAAGGCCGCGCGGCAAGGCCCCGCCACCGGCTGTGCCTCGCAGCTCTCTGATTGGAGCACACGCCGCCGTCAACAACCACAACCTCAAGACTTCACTACAACTCTCAATTACCGTATTTTCCGCACTATAAGGTGCACCTAAAAACCACAAATTTTCTCAAGTGCGCTTTATATATGGATTAATATTAAGATTCATTTTCATAAAGTTTCGGTCTCGCAACTACGGTAAACAGCCGCCATCTTTTTTCCCCGTAGAAGAGGAAGTGCTTCTTCTTCTACGCAAGCAACACCGCCAAGGTAAGCACCCGCCCCCATAGAACAGGAAGCGCTTCTTCTTCTACTGTAAGCAACCACCCGCCCGCGTAGAAGAAGAAGCGCGCGGATATTACCGTACGTTTCATTTCCTTTGTGTGTTTACATCTGTAAAGACCACAAAATGGCTCCTACTAAGCGACAGGGATCCGGTTCATGAAAAGACGCAATCTCTCCATCCGCACGCGGACTACTATTTCACAGCAACTGCCTAAAGACTTTCAAGAAAAGCTGGCTACTTTCCGTGCATATTGTAAAAACAAGATAGCTGAAAAAAAAGATCCGGCCAGAGAACATTATCAACATGGACGAGGTTCCACTGACTTTTGATATTCCTGTGAACCGCACTGTGGATACAACGGGAGCACGTACGGTGAATATTCGCACCACAGGGAATGAGAAGTCATCCTTCACTGTGGTTCTAGCTTGCCATGCTAATGGCCAGAAACTTCCACCCATGGTGATATTCAAAAGGAAGACCTTGCCAAAAGAGACCTTTCCAGCCGGCGTCATCATAAAAGCTAACTCGAAGGGATGGATGGATGAAGAAAAGATGAGCGAGTGGTTAAGGTAAGTTTACGCGAAGAGGCCGGGTGGCTTTTTTCACGCAGCTCCGTCCATGTTGATATACGACTCCATGCACGCCCACATCACGCTGGTTTTTAATATATTATTAAAGTTTGACTGACCTATCTGACTGTTTTTTTGACATTCCTTTAGCGCAGTTAGATGCGGCTTATAACACGGGGCGGCTTATAGGTGGACAAAGTTTTGAAATATGCCGTTCATTGAAGGCGCGGCTATAACCCAGGGCGCCTTATGGTGCGGAAAATACGGTAATTAACTTGGTGAGGACACCGCCTGCATGACTGTGTGAAGCGCTACACTAGCAAGGGTAAATGTCCGGAAAGGTTCCACTTTTTTATTTTGCTAACAAAATAAAACTTTGAACATACCAGAATATTCTTCAGAAGACATCACTGGAGGAGAAAAGAAGTCACATGACACCAACAGTTACACACCTTGTTTACAGACCTCATTCCCACACACGTTAAACATCAACTTGTTTGGTTTACCCACCAATCAATCATTGATCAATAATGTTTCAATAAAAAATAAAAAAAAGAGCAAGAACCACTCAGCTGTCACCTTTTCCATCGGCGACATCATCGTTCTGTACTGCTGCTGACGCTGCTCACACACACACACACACACACACACACACACACACACACACACACACACACACACACACACACACACACACACACACACACACACACACACACACACACACACACACACACACACACACACACACACACACACACACACACACACACACAAGGTTCATCTGCTTTTGATTCAGTGCTTGTGTTGAGTTTATTTTGAACATGCAAGTATACAACATGATACATCACAATCTCCAGTTTCTCTTTTCAACATGTTGGAAAAGGAGTAGGAAGAAGCAGAGCTTATTTAATCCTACCCCTTTTCTTTTACATAACAGTTGCTAAAACTTTTGTTCACTTCCTGTTCTCAATTTATTCACAATATACTCCATAAGTACCGGTAATCACAATAAAATAAGTAAATAAATAATAATTGGTGAAGTAAGTTACATTTCATATGTTGAGATAAGTAAGATTATTTTGTGAGTGAAAGAATGACAGAATGGATGAGTTAAATAAATTCAGAATGTTTATCATGGTTCTTCTTCTTTGTACTTTGTAAACACTTTTAAGTTTGAAGAGTTTCTTGAAGTGGATCATATTAGTACATTGTTTGATTGCTTTGTTTAATCCATTCCATCATTTAATTCCACATACTGATATACTGAAGGTCTTAAGTCAGCGTTTCTCAAAGTGTGGGGCGCGCCCCACTGGTGGGGAATAGAGACATGACAGGTGGGGCGCGAGGAACGGGAGGAAATTTCACTTTAAATTTTTTTTTTTTAATTATTATATTCTTAGATTATTTTTTTACTATGCTTTCATTTTCTATACACACTGTAAATCACTTTGTGATTCTGTCTGTGAAATCCGCTATATAAATAAATGGAAATGACCGGTACTTATTTTTACTGTAGGCTTTATAGTTCTCGGTACGAGCGAAAGTTTGACAGACATAGCAACAGTAACTAATGGGGGCGGGGCTAAGCGGAACAAACTTCCGCGCGGATGGGTAGCAGGCTAATGTGTGGATCACAATTACACAAATATATACATTTTGTGACTCGCACCTCAAAGGTCGTCGAGCCAGAGCCAGCGCCTGCAGAGAAACAAAAATGTGACGGGCACACACTGTGTCATTCACCGGGAAGCACTCGCGTCAAGGCAGCTCAGCCCCGAACTCAATGAGGTTTTAACAGATGTTGTGAGCGCGGTAAATTTGATCAAAACACGACCACTGAAAGCGCGACTGTTCTCTGCACTGTGTGAGGAAATGGGAGCTGATCATACAGACGTGCTGTTTCACAGTGAAGCAAGGTGGCTCTCCTGGGGGAAAGTGCTGTCACTTGCCCTGTCTTGCAAATGCATAGCTCCTCCTTTTTTTTTTGCAAAGATTGCAAAGTGGCACTTTTATTGTATTTATTATTGAACTTGATGCAAGTTATTTGATTTATTATTGAACTTGATGCAAGTTATAACACTTTTTTTGATTTATTATTGAACTTGATGCAAGTTATAACACTTGTTTTATTTATTATTGTACTTGATGCAAGTTATAACACTTTTTTTGACTTATTATTGAACTTGATGCAAGTTATTTGATGTATTATTGAACTTGATGCAAGTTATAACACTTTTGTTTTATTTATTATTGAACTTGATGCAAGTTATAACACTTTTTTTGATTTATTATTGAACTTGATGCAAGTTATTTGATTTATTATTGAACTTGATGCAAGTTATAACACTTTTTGATTTATTATTGAACTTGATGCAAGTTATAACACTTTTTGATTTATTATTGAACTTGATGCAAGTTATAACACTTTTTTTTATTTATTATTGAACTTGATGCAAGTTATAACACTTTTTTTGATTTATTATTGAACGTGATGCAAGTTATAACACTTTTTTTGATTTATTATTGAACTTGATGCAAGTTATTTTATTTATTATTGAACTTCATGCAAGTTATACCACAGCTGCACAGTTATTTTATTTATTATTGAACTGAATGTTATTGAGTTCGAATGTATACAACTTGATGTTCAATAAATTTTAAAATGTTAAAGCTTGGCATTAGCGCTCTGTTGGGGCGATGGGGGCAGGTGGGGCTTGAAAACTCCCCCTTGTCCAAAGTGGGGGATGACAAAAAAAGTTTGAGAACCACTGTCTTAAGTGTTGTACGTGCATACAAATGTTTTAAATTACATTTCTCCCTAAGATTATATTTCTCCTCTTTTTTTGAGAAGAATTGTTGTATATTCTTGGGTAGCAGGTTATAGTTTGCTTTGTGTATCATTTTAGCTGTTTGCAAATTCACTCTGTCGTAGAATTTCAGAATCTTTGATTCAATAAATAAAGGATTTGTGTGTTCTCTATATCCAACATGATGTATTATTCAAGTTTGCATTCAAGTTTGCTGGGAAGTTGGAAATATTACACTTGAAGATCAAACCTTTCATGAACAAAAAAAGTGTGATAATGTAACGCAGGGGTCACCAACCTTTTTGAAACCAAGAGCTACCTCTTGGGTACTGATTAATGCGAAGGGCTACCAGTTTGATACACACTTAAATAAATTGCCAGAAATAGCCAATTTGCTCAATTTACTATGTCATTATTAATAATATTTATCTTTTACGGAAGGTTTTTTGTAGAGAATAAATGATGAAGAAAACACTTAATTGAACAGTTTAAAAAAGGAGAAAACACGAAAAAAATGAAAATTAAATTTTGAAACAGTTTATCTTCAATTTCGACTCTTTAAAATTCAAAAATCAACCGAAAAAAAGAGAAAAACTAGCTAATTTGTATCTTTTTGAAAAATTAAAAAAATAATTTATGGAACATCATTAGTAATTTTTTCTGATTAATATTCATTTTAGAATTTTGATGACATGTTTTAAATAGGTTAAAATCCAATCTGCACTTTGTTAGAATATATAACAAATTGGACCAAGCTATATTTCTAACAAAGCCAAATCATTATTTCTTCTAGATTTTCCAGAACAAAAATTTTAAAAGAAATTCAAAAGACTTTGAAATAAGATTTAAATTTGATTCTACAGATTTTCTAGATTTGCCAGAATATTTTTTTTGAATTTTAATCATAATAAGTTTGAAGAAATATTTCACAAATATTCTTCGTCGACAAAACAGAAGCTAAAATTAAGAATTAAATTAAAATTTATTTATTATTCTTTACGATTTAAATTGTCAGGAAAGAAGAGGAAGGAATTTAAAAAGGTAAAAATGTATATGTGTTTAAAAATCCTAAAATCATTTTTAAGGTTGTAGTTTTTCTCTAAAATTGTCTTTCTGAAAGATAAGAAGCAAAGTAAAAAAAAAAAAAAAAAGAATTTATTTAAACAAATGAAGACCAAGTCTTTAAAATATTTTCTTGGATTTTCAAATTCTATTTGAGTTTTGTCTCTTAGAATTAAAAGAGAGACCAGCTTGCTAGTAAATAAATACAATTTAAAAAATAGAGGCAGCTCACTGGTAAGTGCTGCTATTTGAGCTATTTTTAGAACAGGCCAGCGGGCGACTCATCTGGTCCTTACGGGCGACCTGGTGCCCGCGGGCACCGCGTTGGTGAGTATAGATAATTAGCAATAACATTTTTTTTTTTTTCAAATCAGGTTGGAAATTCTGATTTCCCAGTTCTCTGGAATGCAACATTTTAAGAGATTTTAAACAACACAAACGACGTCATGTAAACATTTAAAGAAAACAATGTAAATGTGCACAATATTTACCTGGATAGTTGAAGGGCAGAACCATCCGAGCAGATTTCTGCTGATTGGGAAGCGCGGACACATCTGGGAGGACGGAACCTAAGGACAAGACCGGAGTCATTTTTAGTCTTAAAAAAATAGTCCTTTAAACTAAAAAAATATTCATGAAATAAATTAAAATTATTTTTTTTAATATTAGTAAAAAACAATAATTTTTGATTGTATAATAGTTAGTATTACTGTGATTAATATTACTATTATTTTTAATACAATTTCAAAGCATACTATTATTTTTTTAATATTGGTAAAAATAATATAATGATTTATGATTGTATAATAGTTAGTATTACTGTGATTAATATTACTATATTTCAAAGCATACTATTTTTTTAATATTAGTAAAAATAATAATGATTTATAATTGTATAATATAGTTAGTGTTACTGTGATTAATATTACTATTATTTTTAATACAATTTCAAAGCATACTATTATTTTTTTAATATTAGTAAAAATAATAATGATTTATGATTGTATAATATAGTTAGTATTACTGTGATTAATATTACTATTATTTTTAATACAATTTCAAAGCATACTATTATTTTTTTAATATTGGTAAAAATAATATAATGATTTATGATTGTATAATAGTATTACTGTGATTAATATTACTATTATTTTTAATACAATTTCAAAGCATACTATTATTTTTTTAATATTGGTAAAAATAATAATGATTTATGATTGTATAATATAGTTAGTATTACTGTGATTAATATTACTATTATTTTTAATACAATTTCAAAGCATACTATTATTTTTTTAATATTAGTAAAAATAATAATGATTTATGATTGTATAATATAGTTAGTATTACTGTGATTAATATTACTATTATTTTTAATACAATTTCAAAGCATACTATTATTTTTTTAATATTAGTAAAAATAATATGATTTATGATTGTATAATAGTATTACTGTGATTAATATAACTATTATTTTTAATACAATTTCAAAGCATACTATTATTTTTTTAATATTAGTAAAAATAATGATTTATGATTGTATAATATAGTTAGTATTACTGTGATTAATATTACTATTATTTTTAATACAATTTCAAAGCATACTATTATTTTTTTAATATTAGTAAAAATAATAATGATTTATAATTGTATAATATGGTTAGTATTACTGTGATTAATATTACTATTATTTTTTAATACAATTTCAAAGCATACTATTATTTTTTAATAGTAGTAAAAATAATATAATGATTTATGATTGCATAATATAGTTAGTATTACTGTGATTAATATTACTATTTTTAATACAATTTCCCAGAATGAAACACTGCCCCCGCCTGGTCAAAAAAAGTTAGTAGCAAAGTTGCCAGGAAGTTGTGTAACTTTTTAACAAGTCTCTCTTTCATTCTTCTGTGGGCAGACAGCTGTGACCTCTGACCTTTAGCAACCCCCCCTCCCCCTCAGCAGTAGTAGGAGCCTGAGCCTGCCCCTCCCCTGCATGAAACATGAGGCTCTGTGGCGCAATGGATAGCGCGTTGGACTTCTAGAGACTGCTGAGGCCATTCAAAGGTTGTGGGTTCGAGTCCCACCAGAGTCGACATTTTGTTTTGTTTTTTTGTCAACAATTGCTGACATGAAGAGACATGTGACCTGTGACTCCGCTGCAAGTGGTCTGGCACTCTTCTTGCGTGTTGAAGTTGTTGTCGTTGGCCTCGCAGCCGCCGTAGGTGAAGCTGCGGCACGTCTGGTTGGCCACGTCGTAGTAGAACTTGGGGAAGGCTGCGCGACACGAGCCAACTTTCATGGGCTGCCGACAGAGAGCTGCAAAACAATGGTAGAGTGTAATGTGCCTGCCAGGCCACTAGGTGGCACACTGATCTTTATTGTGTCAATTGTTACCATGACTACAATGTTTGACTTCTACATAATTCAAGCAACAAGGAAGTTAGTGAACAAAATACTTCTGTTAAAAGAACATGAAACCAAAACTAGGTGACTTTTTGTTTGTTATAAAAATACCTTTTTGTTTTGACGCTTCAGTTTATTCAATTTGATATGAAAGGCAAATATTTAAGGATACAAACATTTTTTTAATATGGCAATATATCGCACTACTTTTTGTTAATTAAAAAGAAAAAAAACTTAAGAGACGTGTCGGTGCAGGGTTGTTGGTGAGCAAGGCAGCTAAAAAAGTGGAGAGTTCAGAAGCAGCGCAACTGTGACTATGGTAAAAGAAAGATGACTAATATATACAATATACAGTAGGGTTGTCCCACACCAATATTTTGTGTGTTTCAAAATAATGGGCACCAGAATAAAAATAATGTTTGCCTTCGTTGTAACAGAAATCTTACAACATCTTATCAAACAATGTACATATAGCCTGCCATAATGTAGGATTAAGTTACAATATAATAGAAGAATTTATTGACATTAAATTTGTCATGATTTAGGGTTGCCACTCGTGGTCTGTGCTTTAAAACAAGTACAATCATTAGTAAATACTGAAAATACTACAGCTAAAAGTACACAGATAAGACATGTGCTGTAGCACAGTGGTCTCCAACCACCGGGCCGCGGCCCAATACCGGTCCGTTGATCCATTGGCATACTTGCCAACCTTGAGACCTCCGATTTCGGGGGGTTGGGGGGTGGGGGCATGGTCGGGGGTGGGGCGGGGCGTGGTTGGGGGCGTGGTTAAGAGGGGAGGAGTATATTGACAGCTAGAATTCACCAAGTCAAGTATTTCATACATATACATATATATATATATATATATATATATGTATGTGTGGGGAAAAAATCACAAGACTATTTCATCTCTACAGGCCTGTTTCATGAGGGGGGGTACCCTCAATCGTCAGGAGATTTTAATGGGAGCATTCACATACCATGGTTTATATAGGGCACAGAGTGGGTGGGTACAGGCTGGCGTAGGGGCGTGGTGATTGGCTCATGTGTTACCTAGGAGGTGTTTCCGTCTGTGGCGGCATGTTGTTACAATTTCGCTGCGCTTGTTGAGGGATGACAGGTCTGGACGGTAAATAATAAACAGTTTCTCTTTCAAGCATAGGTTGCATCTTTTATTACCACTATTGTAAGGTGTGCTGGATGCAAGAATTTGCCATGTTATTGAATATTCAACATTATTGTCTTTGAGGTCCCAAATGTGTTTGCTGAGTTCTGTGGTATTTCGCAGGTTTTTGTTCCTGAAAGAAGCCTTGTGATTGTTCCATCTGGTTTTGAATTCTCCCTCGGTTAATCCTACATATGTGTCGGATGTGTTAATGTCCTTGCGTATTACCTTAGATTGGTAGACAACTGATGTTTGTAAGCACCCCCCGTTGATATATATATATATATATATATATATATATATATATATATATATATATATATATATATAAATATAACTTGGCTTCTGAGAGTTTCAAAATGTAATGAATAAAATGCTAAAGTTGTTGATAAACAAGCAATTATTTTAATAATTAAATATGGTCATTTTAAATGAATTATTATGATAATTTAAAATCAATTATTTCAAATATGTTTATTTTAATGTATAATTCTATGGCTGGATGTAATAAGGAGTCACGAAAAAATACAAATAAAAATCCAATTAATTTTGATGTTTTTAGTAAAATATAGTAAAAATTTATTTAGTTTTTTTTTTTTTAAATTAATAAATATATTTATTTTTAGGTAAGATAAACATAATAATACAATTTATCTCTAGTCTGGATGATTTAGTTCTTGTCACCCTGCTTTCCTCCCGTCATAAAAAAAGGCTGTCCTCACTCAGGTCCGCATGGAGCTGGAGGGGGCGTGGCCTCCAGCTCCGGCTGAAAATCGGGAGATTTTCGGGAGAATATTTGTCCCGGGAGGTTTTCGGGAGAGGCGCTGAATTTCGGGAGTCTCCCGGAAAATTCGGGAGGGTTGGCAAGTATGTCCATTGGTACCGGGCCGCACAAGAAAAAAAAAAAAAAAAAAAATTTTTTTATTTTTATTAAATCAACATAAAAAACACAAGATACACTTACAATTAGTGCACCAACCCAAAAAAACCTCCCTCCCCTATTTACACTCATTCACACAAAAGGGTTGTTTCTTTCTGTTATTAATATTGTGGTTCCTACATTATATATCAATATATATCAATACAGTCTGCAAGGGATACAGTCCGTAAGCACACATGATTGTATTTTTGTATGACAAAAAAATAAAAAAATAAATAGTATTTAAGACGACCACATTTTTAGTGCATCACTTGTCAATGGTGCACAATAGAGATGCGCGGATAGGCAATTATTTCATCCGCAACCGCATCAGAAAGTCGTCAACCATCCGCCATCCACCCGATGTAACATTTGATCAGAACCGCACCCGCCCGCACCCGCCCGTTGTTATATATCTAACAGACGATGCAAGGCATAAGTGAGGTTATAAAGCTTTTGCCTGTTAAAGAAAGGAGACTGATCCAATGCAGCACAGACATTCGCGTGCCACGTTGTCACGGCCCAGACGCACACCAGTGCGCAATCATATGGGAGCCGCGCTGAGCGCACCTCCAAGCGCGTCTCGCTGCCGGCGACGGCCGGGTATGGTCCCGACGCTCCAGCGCCATCCATTTTCAGGGCTAGTTGATTCGGCAGGTGGGTTGTTACACACTCCTTAGCGGGTTCCGACTTCCATGGCCACCGTCCTGCTGTCTATATCAACCAGGATGAGCCCCACCCCTTTCGTGAGCGCACTGCGCGCGGAGTGATCCCTGTTACGCGCCCCCGGCAACAGGAGTGGCGGGCAGGTAAGCTGCGCGGGCGGTGCGCGCGGAGTGACCCCTGTTACGAGCCCCCGGCCACGGGGGTGGCGGGCAGGTAAGTTGCTTACCTGCTGCGCGTGACGCCGGCAGCGGCGAAGGCGGACGAGGCGGGGTGTCGGTGGTGACCCTGGACGTGCGTCGGGCCCTTCTCGCGGATCACCTCAGCTACGGCTCCCGGTGGGGCCCTCTCGGGGGAAGGGGACCCCGGCGAGGCGTCCCTTCTCCGCTCCGTAAAAGTGTCCATCTCTTTTTCTTTTTTTTCTTCTGTTGTGGCATATGCTGCAGGTGCCTGCTCGTTTTTCGTATGTGGGTAACAACATTTAACTATGTATATATATTTCCCAATTGGTTTAACTGCCACCCGCCTGAATCTATTTAAAATCTTTTTTTTTTAAATTTCAACTGCCCGACCCGACCCGCGGATAAAATCTAATTTTTTTTTATTTCATCCGCCCGATCCGCGGATAATCCGTGGACTCCGCGGTTGTGCCCGCAAACCGCGCATCTCTAGTGCACAAATAATATATGTATATGTAATATACGAATATAAATGTTGATTCCAAAGAAATAGCGATTGTTGAAGGACTGGAATTGACGCTGTGGTGCATTTGCTTACATTCCAGTTGAAAAATAAATCTCCCGTACATTATATTACTTGTATTTATTTTCACGCAAAAAAACATTTATTTTTAAGGTGTGGCGTTATTTTATTTTGTAGTAGTAGTAGCAGCGACTTCATCCCGGTCAACTTCCTTTGTTTTTACTTTATGGAAGTGCGCATGCAAGGGATGTCAAGGCCACATTGGGGCCTGTGTGTGTTTACACTGGAGTCCATTCTATTTTCCCAGGAGACTCCCGAATTTCAGTGCCCCTCCGAAAATCTCCCGGGGCAACCATTCTCCCGAATTCCTCCCGATTTCCACACGGACAACAATATTGGGGCCGTGCCTTAAAGGCACTGCTTTTAGCGTCCTCTACAACCTGTCATCACGTCCGCTTTTCCTCCATACAAACAGTGTGCCGGCCCAGGCACATAATATATGCAGCTTTCACACACACATAAGTGAATGCTTGGTCAACAGCCATACAGGTCACACTGAGGGTGGCCGTATAAACAAGTTTAACACTGTTACAAAATATGCGCCACACTGTGAACCCACACCAAACAAGAATGACAAACATTTCGGGAGAACATCCGCACCGTAACACAACATAAACACAACAGAACAAATACCCAGAACCCCTTGCAGCACTAACTCTTCCAGGACGCTATAATATACACCCCCCGCTACCACCAAACCAACTCCGCCCACCTCACATCCCCCCCCATTTCCCGAATTCGGAGGTCTCAAGGTTAACAAGTATGCTGGAGTCTGATCAAGATCACATTTTACTTGCAGTGTCAGCTGGGAAAAAAAATTTGGGCCTCTTTGGCCTGCAGTGTAAACTGGCGAAAAACAAAAAGGTATTTTTCCAAGGCAGTATAGTACCTTTTTAATTCATCAATACCGCAGTACGTTATTAGTAGCGGTGTACCGTACAACCCCAATGCAATATTATCGGCACACAGAGGTGGGTAGAGTAGCCAGAAATTGTACTCAAGTAAGAGTACTGTTACTTTAGAGATTTATTACTCAAGTAAAAGTAAGGAGTAGTCACCCAAATATTTACTTGAGTAAAAGTAAAAAGTATGTTGTAAAAAAACTACTCAAGTACTGAGTAACTGATGAGTAACATACACACACATATCATATATAAATATATATATATATATATATATATATATATATATACATATATACATACATATATATATATATATATATATATATATATATACACACACATTGATATATACAGTATATAATTTATTTATTTATTTTTTGCCGTTTTTGTTTACATGTTAAAGATGTTTTAATGAATATACATGCATGTTTAACACATATAGATTCCTTTCTTTCATGAAGACAAGAATATAAGTTGGTGTATTACCTGATTCCGATGACTTGCATTGATTGTAATCAGACAGTAGTGATGATAACGTCCACGTTTTCAAAGGGAGGAGAAAAAAAGTTCCTCCTTTCTGTCTAATACCACATGAAAGTGGTTGGTTTTTGGCATCTTATTTGTCCAGCTTCCATATTCGTTTTTATACACTTTACAAGAAATACATTGGCGGCAAACTCCGTAGCTTGCTAGCTTGTTTGCGCAGGCTTTCGGAGACTCTTATTTTGAAAGCGCAGGCGCGATGGAGCGGCACTTTTATTGTGAAGACGGGAACTGTGCAGTCAGTCTTTAGGCTTTTGACGGGGTGTACGGTTGAAATAAAAAATGGTCTTTTTTCCTTCACACTTTTGATTGATTGATTGGAACTTGTATTAGTAGATTGCACAGTACAGTACATATTCCGTACAATTGACCACTAAATGGTAACACCCGAATAAGTTTTTCAACTTGTTTAAGTCAGGTCATGTGACCCCTGGCTCTGTTTGATTGGTCCAACGTCACCAGTGACTGCATCTGATTGGTGGAACGGAGTGAACGTCACCAGTGACTGTATTTGTTGAAACGCAGGCACTATGAAGGTCTGTCTGACAGACCAAAACAAACAAAGCGTGCATTAACAGATCGATAAAAATTAGTAGCGAGCTGAATGTAGATAAAAGTAGCGGAGTAAAAGTAGCGTTTCTTCTCTATAAATATACTTAAGTAAAAGTAAAAGTATGTTGCATTAAAACTACTCTTAGAAGTACAATTTATCCCAAAAGTTACTCAAGTAGATGTAACGGAGTAAATGTAGCGCGTTACTATCCACCTCTGTCGGCACACTAAAGCGGTAACTTGATGTAAACATGTAGCATAGCTGATGGCGTCTGCTTCACGCTGATGATCTGATTGGCTCAGGGATCATGTGACACACCAGCTTCATCCAATCAGCCACTGCCTGCTTACTCCCCGACACCAACGTAGACTGCATCAAGTCACCTTGGTGCGGGTACAAGACTACAGAAGCCACCAGGATGAAAACAAGCCCAAAGATTTGCAAAAGAGGCGACGTCACACACCCAAACCCGACCCGGAACAATGAAAAACGTGTCGAGTTCTGGGAAGAATAGAACCAGACTAACCGGAGCGACAAGTAAATTAAGGCTTGGCTTAAGTTCCTGGCTGATTGTGTAATGACAACAACAACATGAAATAAACATAATAACTTCCTGGTGACATTGCATGAGAACATAGCACATAGAAAGACCTCCACACGTTTCAAAATAAGACTACAACTACCGTATTTTTCGGACTATAAGTCGCAGTTTTTTTTATATCAAATAATATTATTGATCTCATTCACGTAAGAGACTAGACGTATAAGATTTCATGGGATTTAGTGACAGATTGTTTGGTAAACGTATAGCATGTTCTATATGTTATAGTTATTTGAATGACTCTTACCATAATATGTTACGTTAACATACCAGTTGGTTATTTATGCCTCATATAACGTACACTTATTCAGCCTGTTGTTCACTATTCTTCATTTATTAGGGCCCGCATGGCCCATTGCATAAGGACTCCCTTTGGGAGTCCTTATGCAATGGGACATAAGGACCTATTGTTGTTATTCTTTATTCTTCCGCCGCCACATTAAACTGTAATTTGACCCACTTAACATGCTTCAAAACTCACCATATTTGACCCACACATCAGGACCTGCAAAAATTACCTTTTTTAAAAAAAAAACGAACCCCAAAACTCTAGCGCCCCCTAGGAAAAAAAAAACTAGACTGCCTATATCTCCCACTAGGAAGATCGGAGAGACATGAAACAAAAACCTGTATGTAGGTCTGACTTAGACCTAGTTTTCATAATTGTATATCATCGGGCAGAAATCAACAGGAAGTTGGCAATTCCCCCTTCAAGACAAAAAAGTACTAAAAACAGTCACTTTTGCCACTTTGAGCTGTAATTTGACCCCCTTAACATGCTTCAAAACTCACCGGACTGAACGCACACATCAGGACTGGCAAAAATTGCGATCTAATAAAAAAACCTAACCCCAAATTTAAAAATTGCGCTCTACAGCAATTTGTGAATAAAACGGAGAAAAAACTGCTCCTCGGAAGAAAAAAATGACAAAACTGCCTGTAACTCCCACTGGGAAGGTCGGAGAGACATGAAACAAAAACCTCTCCGTAGGTCTCACTTAGACCTACATTTCATAAATTGACAACCCCCAGCAAAAATCAACAGGAACTTTGCTATTCCCCCTTCAAAACAACATTTTTGTAAAAAACCGGTCACCTTTCTTCAAACATTATCTCCTCTGAGCGCGTTTGTTGTTTCGGCTTCAAACTAACACAGGAGAGAGATTGAACCCTTCTGATTAAAAGTTGGCAAAAGAGTTTTAATACCGGCTCCGGTTTTGATTTTATGACCCTTCAAAGAACCGCTGCGCTGATGCTGCTGCGCAGCTGTTTTTTCAAGATGGCTGCTTAAAAGCAGGAAGCACCAGCGTGCCCACACAATGCAGACAAGGTAGGTACACTAGACAAAAGTCTTGGGACAATTCGGACTAAAAGTAGACAAAAGTATTGGGACACTTATGACTACCACTGGACAAAAGTATTGGGACACTTAGGACTAGCACCTGCCAAATACGCGGGCCCGAACAACGCTGCTTGCAGCTTTAATTCTTTATTATTATTATACCGACCGCCTCTTTGAGCTGTAATTTGACCCACTTAACATGCTTCAAAACTCACCATATTTG
This sequence comes from Nerophis lumbriciformis, assembly GCF_033978685.3. Taxonomy (NCBI): domain Eukaryota; kingdom Metazoa; phylum Chordata; class Actinopteri; order Syngnathiformes; family Syngnathidae; genus Nerophis; species Nerophis lumbriciformis. The sequence goes on from NC_084564.2 coordinate 3,592,563, forward strand.
ACCCACACATCAGGACCTGTGAAAATTGCCTTTTAATAAAAAAAACTGAACCCCAAAACGCAAAATTGCGCTCTAGCGCCCCCTAGGGAAAAAAAAACTAAACTGCCTGTAACTCCCACGAGGAAGGTCGGAGAGACATGAAACAAAAACCTCTATGTAGGTCTGACTCAGATCTAGATTTCATAATAGTACATTCTCGGGCTAAAATCAACAGGAAGTTGGCAATTCCCCCTTCAAGACAAATAAGTACTAAAAACAGTCACTTTTGCCACTTTGAGCTGTAATTTGACCCCCTTAACATGCTTCAAAACTCACCGGACTGAACACATACATCAGGACTGGCAAAAATTGCGATCTAATAAAAAAACCTAACCCCAAATTTAAAAATTGCGCTCTACAGCAATTTTTGAATAAAACGGAGAAAAAAACTGCTCCTCGGAAGAAAAAAATGACAAAACTGCCTGTAACTCCCACTGGGAAGGTCGGAGAGACATGAAACAAAAACCTCTCCGTAGGTCTCACTTAGACCTACATTTCATAAATTGACAACCCCCAGCAAAAATCAACAGGAACTTTGCTATTCCCCCTTCAAAACAACCTTTTTGTAAAAACCGGTCACCTTTCTTCAAACATTATCTCCTCTGAGCGCGTTTGTTGTTTCGGCTTCAAACTAACACAGGAGAGAGATTGAACCCTTCTGATTAAAAGTTGGCAAAAGAGTTTTAACACCGGCTCCGGTTTTGATTTTATGACCCTTCAAAGAACCGCTGCGCTGATGCTGCTGCGCAGCTGTTTTTTCAAGATGGCTGCTTAAAAGCAGGAAGCACCAGCGTGCCCACACAATGCAGACAAGGTAGGTACACTAGACAAAAGTCTTGGGACAATTCGGACTAAAAGTAGACAAAAGTATTGGGACACTTATGACTACCAATGGACAAAAGTATTGGGACACTTAGGATGAAAACTGGACAAAAGTATTGGGACTACAACTTGACAAAAGTATTGGGACACTTAGGACTACAACTTGACAAAAGTATTGGGACACTAAGAACTACAACTGGACAAAAGTATTGGGACACTTAGGACTAGCACCTGCCAAATACGCGGGCCCGACCAATGCTGCTTGCAGCTTTAATTTTAAATTGCCTTTCAAATGTCTATTCTTGCTGTTGGCTTATATCAAATACATTTCCCCAAAAAATGCGACTTATATGTTTTTTTCCTTCTTTATTATGCATTTTCGGCAGGTGCGACTTATACTCCGGTGCGACTTATACTCTGAAAAATACGGTAGTTTGGAAGCGCTTCCACAATAACACAAACTAACTGTTTGGTAAAATTCTATTTAGTTTTACACTACTGAGGAATCAGTCTGTTGAAGCCTTCCTCTTTCCCCTCACACACCTTCAATTACCTCCGCCAAGGCAGCTATGTTGTCATTCTGGTTTGTTTGATAAATATCTGTCTTGTCTTTTAAGAAAGAAACAAGGAAGTCACAGTCTTCGTTCCATGAATGTTCTGCAATTTGTCGTCCCCAAAGTAAGAACTGAACTGGGCAAGAAAGCATTTAGGTTTTCAGCACCGAAGGCTTGGAATAACCTACAATCGAACATTAAACTTCAAACCCTGGTTACGTTGAATGAGTTTAAAGCTTCTGTGAAAGGATTGCAGTCTACCTTGTCTGTATGCACATGTGTCATGTCAGCAAGTTTTAATGTTGTAAATGTGATGTTTTATGTATTTGTTTACTGTTTTTAATGTAACCTTGCTGCTGCCCTCTTGGTCAGGTCTCCCTTGGAAAAGAGATCAAAGATCTCAATGGGATTTTACCTGGTTAAATAAAGGCTAATAATAATAAATATAAGTAGATACGTCACCTTTTAGCTGCGTGCCTAAGATAAGACACACAAAATGTCAGAGTAATCCAATGTTGTTGGTACTGAAACTAAAACAAGAATGTCGTGCTGATTAGCTTGTAAAACACACCACACAGTTGAAAACACCAGGATTCATCTTTCACAGATTTTTTGCCTCCGTTTGTACGTTGTTAAAGTACACTTAACATTTAAACGAGTACCGTATTTTTCGGAGTATAAGTCGCACCGGCCGAAAATGCATAATAAAGAAGGGAAAAAAACATATATAAGTCGCACTGGAGTATAAGTCGCATTTTTGGGGGAAATGTATTTGATAAAAGCCAACAGCAAGAATAGACATTTGAAAGGCAATTTAAAATAAATGAAGAATAGTGAACAACAGGCTGAATAAGTGTACGTTATATGAGGCATAAATAACCAACTGGTATGTTAACGTAACATATTATCAGAGGTGGGTAGAGTAGCCAGAAATTGTACTCAAGTAAGAGTACTGTTACTTTAGAGATTTATTACTCAAGTAAAAGTAAGGAGTAGTCACCCAAATATTTACTTGAGTAAAAGTAAAAAGTATGCTGTGAAATATGTATGTATTTTGCTGTTTTTGTTTACATGTTAAAGGTGTTTTAATGAATATACATGCATGTTTAACATATAGATTCCTTTCTTTCATGAAGACTAGAATATAAGTTGGTGTATTACCTGATTCTGATGACTTGCGTTGATTGTAATCAGACAGTAGTGATGATAACGTCCACGTTTTCAAATGGAGGAGAAGAAAAGTTCCTCCTTTCTGTCTAATACCACATGAAAGTGGTGGGTTTTTGGCATCTTATTTGTCCAGCTTCCATATTCCTTTTTATACACTTTACAAGAAATATATTGGCGTCAAACTCCGTAGCTTGCTAGCTTGTTTGCGCTGGCTTTCGGAGACTCTTGTTTTGAAAGCGCAGGCGCGATGGAGCGGCACTTTTATTGTGAAGACAGGAACGTCCTCATGTGCGATCAGACTTTAGGCTTTTGACGGGATGTACGGTTGAAATAAAAAAGTATATTTTTTCCTTCACACTTTTGATTGATTAATTGGAACTTTTATTAGTAGATTGCACAGTACAGTACATATTCCGTACAATTGACCACTAAATGGTAACACCCCAATAATTTTTTCAACTTGTTTAAGTCAGGTCATGTGACCACCTGGCTCTGTTTGATTGGTCCAACGTCACCAGTGACTGCATCTGATTGGTGGAACGGAGTGAAACGTCACCAGTAAGGCAGGCACTTTGAAGGTCTGTCTGACAGACCAAAACAAACAAAGCGTGCATTAACAGATCGATAAAAATTAGTAGCGAGTAGCGAGCTGAATGTAGATAAAAGTAGCGGAGTAAAAGTAGCGTTTCTTCTCTATAAATATACTTAAGTAAAAGTATGTTGCATTAAAACTACTCTTAGAAGTACAATTTATCCCAAAAGTTACTCAAGTAGATGTAACGGAGTAAATGTAGCACGTTACTACCCACCTCTGCATATTATGGTAAGAGTCATTCAAATAACTATAACATATAGAACATGCTATACGTTTACCAAACAATCTGTCACTCCTAATCGCTAAATCCCATGAAATCTTATACGTCTAGTCTCTTACGTGAATGAGATCAATAATATTATAATGTGTTCATCATTTCACACATAAGTCGCTCCTGACTATAAGTCGCACAAACTATGAAAAAAACTGCGACTTATAGTCCGAAAAATACGGTACTAATAGGATCCATTTTAAGAGGCTATTCAAGTTAAAACTATTTACAACCCCGTAAGTTTGAAAATAGATGGATGAGATATTATTCACCTCCTTATGTGAATCATAACTGAACTATTTATTCAGAATTCTAAGACGTAACTGGTGCAACAAAACAAAAAGTGAACCCAAGAGGGCTAGGATTGAATACGTTTTGCTTTTTTCTACTCCTTTGTGGACATTGTCAGGATAAATTAAAATGTTAAAAATGTAACTGTATACATGTTCAAAATAAACTTCAAACATGGAAGATCCCGTCACACCGTAGGAAGGTTAAACCAGTGTTTTTTTTAACCTTTTTTGAGCCAATGTACATTTTTTTCTTGAAAATATCCAGGGGGTCACTATCCTATTCTCGTCGCCATTGTTGTGTGCCAAATGTGTCACTTATTAGCAATCTAAGCTTAATAATACACCAAAAGAAAGCTTATTTTATTCCCGCTCTTTCTTTTTCCACTTCCGGGTGTCCAACACAACACATGTCATCATATCCTGTGTCCCCCGCCCTTAAGTTCCCCTTACAATGGTTGTTAAAAACATTTAAAGTGATTTAGGTAGCCCTTTGTCTTTTTTCCCCCCTAATATTTTTTAGTATTATTACTCTCTAATTGCTTTTGTTTTCTTTCCTTGATGTTGAAAGTGCCTCGACTTGTGTGTGAATTATAAATGTATATTTGTTGTTCAATAAAAAATAAAAAATAAATTAAAAAATGGATGTGGCAGCCATTTTGTATGTTATTTTGCTAAGGCTAAGCTAGGTAGACAAAACAACTTAGCGTTAAAGCTGAGGAAACAAACTAGTTTAATAACTAATATTACATATTACTTGAAAGTAAGGCCTACATTTTCTAATTGGCTTAAAATTATCAATCAAATTTTGGAGAATGATTAAGAGTGCAAAAGCCCTTAAATTGATATCCTTGTTAAAAACATTTAAAGTGATTTAGATAGCCCCCCCTAATTTTTTAGTATTATTACTCTCTGTATTTGCTTTTGTTTTCTGTCCTTGATGTTGAAAGTGCCTCGACTTGTGTGTGAACTATAAATGTATGTTTGTTGTTCCATAAAAAATAAAGAAAAAATAAATTTAAAAATTTTAAAAATACTTTGGATGCGTCAGCCATTTTGTATGTTAATATGCTAAGGCTAAGCTTGGTAGACAAAACAACTTAGCATTAAAGCTGAGGAAGCAAACTAGTTTAATAACTAATATTACATATTACTTGAAAGTAAGGCCTACATTGTCTAATTGGCTTAAAATTATCAATCAAATCTTGGAGAATGATTAAGAGTGCAAAAGCCCTTAAATTGATATCCTTGTTAAAAACATTTAAAGTGATTTAGGTAGCCCTTTTTGTGTTTTTTCCCCCTCATATTTTTTAGGATTATTACTCTGTATTCGCTTTTGTTTTCATTCCTTAATGTTGAAAGTGCCTCGACTTTTGTGTGAATTATAAATGCATATTTGCTGTTCAATAAAATAAAATAGGGATTTCCGATAATGGCTTTTTAACGATATCCGATATTGTCCATCCATCCATCCATCCATTTTCTACCGCTTATTCCCTTTGGGGTCGCGGGGGGCGCTGGAGCCTATCTCAGCTACAATCGGGCGAAAGGCGGGGTACACCCTGGACAAGTCGCCACCTCATCGCAGGGCTATCCGATATTGTCCAACTCTTTAATTACCAATACCGATATCAACCGATACATACAGTCGTGGAATTAACACATTATTATGCCTAATTTGGACAACCAGGTATGGTGAAGATAAGGTAGTTAAAAAAATAAATAAATAAAATAAGAAGATATTGTCCAACTCTTTAATTACCAATACCGATATCAACCGATATATACAGTCGTGGAATTAACACATTATTATGCCTAATTTGGACAACCAGGTATGGTGAAGATAAGGTAGTTAAAAAAATAAATAAATAAAATAAGAAGATATTGTCCAACTCTTTAATTACCAATACCGATATCAACCGATATATACAGTCGTGGAATTAACACATTATTATGCCTAATTTGGACAACCAGGTATGGTGAAGATAAGGTACTTTTTCACCCTGGACAAGTCGCCATCTCATCGCAGGGCTATCCGATATTGTCCAACTCTTTAATTACCAATACCGATATCAACCGATATATACAGTCGTGGAATTAACACATTATTATGCCTAATTTGGACAACCAGGTATGGTGAAGATAAGGTACTTTTTCAAAAAAATAATAATAAAATAAGAAGATATTGTCCAACTCTTTAATTACCAATACCGATATCAACCGATATATACAGTGGTGGAATTAACACATTATTATGCCTAATTTGGACAACCAGGTATGGTGAAGATAAGGTACTTTTTCAAAAAAATAATAATAAAATAAGAAGATATTGTCCAACTCTTTAATTACCAATACCGATATCAACCGACATATACAGTCGTGGAATTAACACATTATTATGCCTAATTTGGACAACCAGGTATGGTGAAGATAAGGTACTTTTTCAAAAAAATAATAATAAAATAAGAAGATATTGTCCAACTCTTTAATTACCAATACCGATATCAACCGATATATACAGTCGTGGAATTAACACATTATTATGCCTAATTTGGACAACCAGGTATGGTGAAGATAAGGTACTTTAAAAAAAAATAATAAAATAAGAAGATATTGTCCAACTCTTTAATTACCGATACCGATATCAACCGATATATACAGTCGTGGAATTAACACATTATTATGCCTAATTTGGACAACCAGGTATGGTGAAGATAAGGTACTTTTTCAAAAAAATAATAATAAAATAAAATAAATAAACTAAAAACATTTTCTTGAATAAAAAAGAAAGTAAAACAATATAAAAACAGCTACATAGAAACTAGTAATTAATGAAAATGAGTAAAATTAACTTAAAGGTTAGTACACCCTTTTGTGTGAATGAGGAGGAAGGTTTTTTGGGTTGGTGCACTAATTGTATCTTGTGTTTTTTATGTTGATTTAATATTTTAAAAAAACGATACCGATAATTAAAAAAAAAACGATACCGATAATTTCCGATATTACATTTTAACGCAGTTATCAGCCGATAAAATCTCTAAAATAAAATAAAATACAAATAAAAAACTTTGGATGCGGAAGCCATTTTGTATGTTATTTTGCTAAGGCTAAGCTAGGTAGACAAAACAACTTAGCGTTAAAGCTGAGGAAGCAAACTAGTTTAATAACTAATATTACATATTACTTGAAAGTAAAGCCTACATTTTCTAATTGGCTTAAAATTATCAATCAAATCTTGGAGAATGATTAAGAGTACAAAAGCCCTTAAATTGATATCCTAACAGGTGCATTAAAACCAAAACAAACAGGCTAAAGAACAGCTTCTTCCCCAGGGCCATAACCATCCTGAACGGACTGCCCCATTGTCCCTCATAACTGCCTTCTCTTCGGTGCAATAACCCATTCCACCAACCACCCTGTTTTTTTTTTTTGTTTTTTTTCATGTATATATTCATTTCACACCATATTCATTGCACTTCTACATTTTTTATATTTTTATATATTTGCACATTGTTTTTCTAGCATGCACACATCGCACTGTATGGCATGGCCTCAATCTCGTTACCTTGCGTAATGACAATAAAGCTGATTCTGATTCTGATTCTTCTGTTAAAAACATTTAAAGTGATTTAGGTAGGCCTTTTTTGTGTTTTTTTCCCCCCTCATATTTTTTTCGCTTTTGTTTTCATTCCTTAATGTTGAAAGTGCCTTGACTTTTGTGTGAATTATAAATGTATATTTGCTGTTCAATAAAATAAAATAGGGATGTCCGATAATGACTTTTTGCCGATATTCCGATATTGTCCAACTCTTTAATTACCGATATCAACCGATATATACAGTCGTGGAATTAACACATTATTATGCCTAATTTGGACAACCAGGTATGGTGAAGATAAGGTACTTTTTAAAGATAATAATAAAATAAGATGAATAAATTAAAAACATTTTCTTGGAAAAAAAAAAGAAAGTAAAACAATATAAAAACAGTTGCATAGAAACTAGTAATTAATGAAAATGAGTAAAATTAACTGTTAAAGGTTAGTACACCCTTTTGTGTGAATGAGGAGGAAGGTTTTTTGGGTTGGTGCACTAATTGTATCTTGTGTTTTTTAAGTTGATTTAATATTTAAAAAAAAAAACAAAAAAAACGATACCGATAATTTCCGATATTACATTTTAACGCATTTATTGGCCGATAAAATCTCTAAAATAAAATAAAAAAAATAAAAAAACTTTGGATGCGGAAGCCATTTTGTATGTTATTTTGCTAAGGCTAAGCTAGGTAGACAAAACAACTTAGCGTTAAAGCTGAGGAAGCAAACTAGTTTAATAACTAATATTACATATTACTTGAAAGTAAGGCCTACATTTTCTAATTGGCCTAAAATTATCAATCAAATCTTGGAGAATGATTAAGAGTACAAAAGCCCTTAAATTGATATCCTAACAGGTGCATTAAAACCAAAACAAACAGGCTAAAGAACAGCTTCTTCCCCAGGGCCATAACCATCCTGAACGGACTGCCCCATTGTCCCTCATAACTGCCTTCTCTTCGGTGCAATAACCCATTCCACCAACCACCCTGTTTTTTTTTTTGTTTTTTTTTCATGTATATATTCATTTCACACCATATTCATTGCACTTCTACATTTTTTATATTTTTATATATTTGCACATTGTTTTTCTAGCATGCACACATCGCACTGTATGGCATGGCCTCAATCTCGTTACCTTGCGTAATGACAATAAAGCTGATTCTGATTCTGATTCTTCTGTTAAAAACATTTAAAGTGATTTAGGTAGGCCTTTTTTGTGTTTTTTTCCCCCTCATATTTTTTTCGCTTTTGTTTTCATTCCTTAATGTTGAAAGTGCCTTGACTTTTGTGTGAATTATAAATGTATGTTTGCTGTTCAATAAAATAAAATAGGGATGTCCGATAATGGCTTTTTGACCAATATTCCGATATTGTCCAACTCTTTAATTACCGATATCAACCGATATATACAGTCGTGGAATTAACACATTATTATGCCTAATTTGGACAACCAGGTATGGTGAAGATAAGGTACTTTTTAAAGATAATAAAATAAGATGAATAAATTAAAAACCTTTTCTTGGAAAAAAAAAAAGAAAGTAAAACAATATAAAAACAGCTACATTGAAACTAGTAATTAATGAAAATGAGTAAAATTAACTTAAAGGTTAGTACACCCTTTTGTGTGAATGAGGAGGAAGGTTTTTTGGGTTGGTGCACTAATTGTATCTTGTGTTTTTTAAGTTGATTTAATATTTTTTTAAAAACAAAAAAAAAAACGATACCGATAATTTCCAATATTACATTTTAACGCATTTATCGGCCGATAAAATCTCTAAAATAAAATAAAATAAAAATAAAAAACTTTGGATGCGGAAGCCATTTTGTATGTTAATATGCTAAGGCTAAGCTAGGTAGACAAAACAACTTAGCGTTAAAGCTGAGGAAGCAAACTAGTTTAATAACTAATATTACATATTAATTGAAAGTAAGGCCTACATTGTCTAATTGGCTTAAAATTATCAATCAAATCTTGGAGAATGATTAAGAGTGCAAAAGCCCTTAAATTGATATCCTTGTTAAAAACATTTAAAGTGATTTAGGTAGGCCTTTTTTGTGTTTTTTTCCCCCTCATATTTTTTTCGCTTTTGTTTTCATTCCTTAATGTTGAAAGTGCCTCGACTTTTGTGTGAATTATAAATGTATATTTGCTGTTCAATAAAATAAAATAGGGATGTCCGATAATGGCTTTTTGACCAATATTCCGATATTGTCCAACTCTTTAATTACCGATATCAACCGATACCAATATCAACCGATATATACAGTCGTGGAATTAACACATTATTATGCCTAATTTGGACAACCAGGTATGGTGAAGATAAGGTACTTTTTCAAAAAAAAAAAATAATAAAATAAAATAAATAAACTAAAAACATTTTCTTGAATAAAAAATAAAGTAAAACAATATAAAAACAGTTACATAGAAACTAGTAATTAATGAAAATGAGTAAAATTAACTGTTAAAGGTTAGTACACCCTTTTGTGTGAATGAGTGTAAATGGGGAGGGAGGTTTTTTGGGTTGGTGCACTAATTGTATCTTGTTTTTTATATTGATTTAATATTAAAAAAAATAAATTAAAAAAACGATACCAATAATAAAAAAAAACCCGATACCTATAATTTCCTATATTACATTTTAATGCATTTATCGGCCGATAAAATCTCTAAAATAAAATAAAATTAAAATAAAAAACTTTGGTTGCGGAAGCCATTTTGTATGTTATTTTGCTAAGGCTAAGCTAGGTAGACAAAACAACTTAGCGTTATAATTGAGGAAGCAAATAATAACTAATATTTTTTTTAACGAGCCTAAAAATGGTCCCCGAGCCTCACTTTGGACACCCCTCGTCAAAATTAAGCGTTTCTTACCGTTGTTGGTGAGGTTGTTTCTTGGCTGAACCGCAATGGCGGTGTCTTCCGCTTCTCCCAGGAGAGGCTCGACCCTCAGAGGCTTCCTCTTGCCGACGACCTGGAACTGAGAGCTGGGCTGCAGGACGCAGACGTCCTTGCCGTCTTTCAGGCAGGAGACCAGCACACACTGCGGGCTGCCGTCCATCGGGAAGCCGAGCAGGGCCAGCTGGCAGCGGGGGTCCGCGCAGCACTCGGCCCGGCACAGCTCCGGATCAGAGATGTCGAACCTCCACGCCAGGTGATGAGCTCCGGCCTCGATGGAGGACGAGTTCAGTTCCAGGTTCCGATCGTCGACCTGCTCCCACTCACAGGCCCCGACCAGGCCGAGGAAAAGTACTAAACATTTAAGAACTTCCTTCATCTTCTTCCTGGATGCCGAATGGCAAAAAAAAAAAAGGATAAACCAAGAATGACAAAATAAAAGCTAGACTTGAAGACGTCTCGACAACAAAATGGACACGGCGTTCACCACTTCCTGCTTTTAATGACGCAGTGAAAACACCTGCTCGACAGGTAAGAGGACTCTGGCCACGCCTACCGCGGTGACGTCACGCAGTGGGCGGAACAGTTCTTGGAAAACAAGTCCATTTGGTTTCACTAATTAATTTAATCATGACAAAAAATACATAATTACATTGCTTTTTTTTAAATTTTATTTATAAACCTTTATTTATAATATGCAACATTTACATGTGCACTTAAGATGTGACTTTAAGGTTTTACTACTTACGTATAAAATACTACACGGTCTAGCTCCATTATGTTAGATCCACTATGGACTGGACTTTCACTATTATGTTAGATCCACTATGGACTGGACTCTCACTATTATGTTAGATCCACTATGGACTGGACTCTCACTATTATGTTAGATCCACTATGGACTGGACTCTCACTATTATGTTAGATCCACTATGGACTGGACTCTCACTATTATGTTAGATCCACTATGGACTGGACTCTCACTATTATGTTAGATCCACTATGGACTGGACTCTCACTATTATGTTAGATCCACTATGGACTGGACTCTCACACTATTATGTTAGATCCACTATGGACTGGACTCTCACTATTATGTTAGATCCACTATGGACTGGACTCTCACTATTATGTTGGATCCACTATGGACTGGACTCTCACTATTATGTTAGATCCACTATGGACTGGACTCTCACTATTATGTTAGATCCACTATGGACTGGACTCTTACTATTATGTTGGATCCACTATGGACTGGACTCTCACTATTATGTTAGATCCACTATGGACTGGACTCTCACTATTATGTTAGATCCACTATGGACTGGACTCTCACTATTATGTTAGATCCACTATGGACTGGACTCTCACTATTATGTTAGATCCACTATGGACTGGACTCTCACTATTATGTTAGATCCACTATGGACTGGACTCTCATTATTATGTTAGATCCACTATGGACTGGACTCTCACTATTATGTTAGATCCACTATGGACTGGACTCTCACTATTATGTTAGATCCACTATGGACTGGACTCTTACTATTATGTTAGATCCACTATGGACTGGACTCTTACTATTATGTTAGATCCACTATGGACTGGACTCTCACTATTATGTTAGATCCACTATAGACTGGACTCTCACTATTATGTTAGATCCACTATGGACTGGACTCTCACTATTATGTTAGATCTACTATGGACTGGACTCTCACACTATTATGTTAGATCCACTATGGACTGGACTCTCACTATTATGTTAGATCCACTATGGACTGGACTCTCACTATTATGTTAGATCCACTATGGACTGGACTCTCACTATTATGTTATATCCACTATGGACTGGACTCTCACACTATTATGTTAGATCCACTATGGACTGGACTCTCACTATTATGTTATATCCACTATGGACTGGACTCACACTATTATGTTATATCCACTATGGACTGGACTCTCACTATTATGTTAGATCCACTATGGACTGGACTCTCACTATTATGTTAGATCCACTATGGACTGGACTCTCACTATTATGTTGGATCCACTATGGACTGGACTGTCATTATTATGTTAGATCCACTATGGACTGGACTCTCATTATTATGTTAGATCCACTATGGACTGGACTCTCACTATTATGTTAGATCCACTATGGACTGGACTCTCACACTATTATGTTAGATCCACTATGGACTGGACTCTCATTATTATGTTAGATCCACTATGGACTGGACTCTCACTATTATGTTAGATCCACTATGGACTGGACTCTCACTATTATGTTAGATCCACTATGGACTGGACTCTCACTATTATGTTAGATCCACTATGGACTGGACTCTCACTATTATGTTAGATCCACTATGGACTGGACTCTCACTATTATGTTAGATCCACTATGGACTGGACTCTTACTATTATGTTAGATCCACTATGGACAGGACTCTCGCTATTATGTTAGATCCACTATGGACTGGACTCTCACTATTATGTTAGATCCACTATGGACTGGACTCTCACTATTATGTTAGATCCACTATGGACTGGACTCTCACTATTATGTTGGATCCACTATGGACAGGACTCTCACTATTATGTTAGATCCACTATGGACTGGACTCTCACACTATTATGTTAGATCCACTATGGACTGGACTCTCACTATTATGTTAGATCCACTATGGACTGGACTCTCACTATTATGTTGGATCCACTATGGACTGGACTCTCACTATTATGTTAGATCCACTATGGACTGGACTCTCACTATTATGTTAGATCCACTATGGACTGGACTCTCACTATTATGTTAGATCCACTATGGACTGGACTCTCACTATTATGTTAGATCCACTATGGACTGGACTCTCACTATTATGTTAGATCCACTATGGACTGGACTCTCACTATTATGTTGGATCCACTATGGACTGGACTCTCACTATTATGTTAGATCCACTATGGACTGGACTCTCACTATTATGTTGGATCCACTATGGACTGGACTCTCACTATTATGTTAGATCCACTATGGACTGGACTCTCACTATTATGTTAGATCCACTATGGACTGGACTCTTACTATTATGTTAGATCCACTATGGACTGGACTCTTACTATTATGTTAGATCCACTATGGACTGGACTCTCACTATTATGTTAGATCCACTATGGACTGGACTCTCACTATTATGTTGGATCCACTATGGACTGGACTCTCACTATTATGTTAGATCCACTATGGACTGGACTCTCATTATTATGTTAGATCCACTATGGACTGGACTCTCACTATTATGTTAGATCCACTATGGACTGGACTCTCACACTATTATGTTAGATCCACTATGGACTGGACTCTCACTATTATGTTGGATCCACTATGGACTGGACTCTCACTATTATTAAGTTAGATCCACTATGGACTGGACTCTCACTATTATGTTAGATCCACTATGGACTGGACTCTTACTATTATGTTGGATCCACTATGGACTGGACTCTCATTATTATGTTAGATCCACTATGGACTGGACTCTCACACTATTATGTTAATTCCACTATGGACTGGACTCTCACTATTATGTTGGATCCACTATGGACTGGACTCTCACTATTATGTTAGATCCACTATGGACTGGACTCTCACTATTATGTTAGATCCACTATGGACTGGACTCTCACACTATTATGTTAGATCCACTATGGACTGGACTCTCACACTATTATGTTAGATCCACTATGGACTGGACTCTCACTATTATGTTATATCCACTATGGACTGGACTCTCACTATTATGTTAGATCCACTATGGACTGGACTCTCACTATTATGTTAGATCCACTATGGACTGGACTCTCATTATTATGTTAGATCCACTATGGACTGGACTCTCACTATTATGTTAGATCCACTATGGACTGGACTCTCACTATTATGTTGGATCCACTATGGACTGGACTCTCACTATTATGTTAGATCCACTATGGACTGGACTCTCACTATTATGTTAGATCCACTATGGACTGGACTCTCACACTATTATGTTAGATCCACTATGGACTGGACTCTCACTATTATGTTAGATCCACTATGGACTGGACTCTCACTATTATGTTAGATCCACTATGGACTGGACTCTCACTATTATGTTAGATCCACTATGGACTGGACTCTCACTATTATGTTAGATCCACTATGGACTGGACTCTCACTATTATGTTAGATCCACTATGGACTGGACTCTTACTATTATGTTAGATCCACTATGGACAGGACTCTCGCTATTATGTTAGATCCACTATGGACTGGACTCTCACTATTATGTTAGATCCACTATGGACTGGACTCTCACTATTATGTTAGATCCACTATGGACTGGACTCTCACTATTATGTTGGATCCACTATGGACAGGACTCTCACTATTATGTTAGATCCACTATGGACTGGACTCTCACACTATTATGTTAGATCCACTATGGACTGGACTCTCACTATTATGTTAGATCCACTATGGACTGGACTCTCACTATTATGTTGGATCCACTATGGACTGGACTCTCACTATTATGTTAGATCCACTATGGACTGGACTCTCACTATTATGTTAGATCCACTATGGACTGGACTCTCACTATTATGTTAGATCCACTATGGACTGGACTCTCACTATTATGTTAGATCCACTATGGACTGGACTCTCACTATTATGTTAGATCCACTATGGACTGGACTCTCACTATTATGTTGGATCCACTATGGACTGGACTCTCACTATTATGTTAGATCCACTATGGACTGGACTCTCACTATTATGTTGGATCCACTATGGACTGGACTCTCACTATTATGTTAGATCCACTATGGACTGGACTCTCACTATTATGTTAGATCCACTATGGACTGGACTCTTACTATTATGTTAGATCCACTATGGACTGGACTCTTACTATTATGTTAGATCCACTATGGACTGGACTCTCACTATTATGTTAGATCCACTATGGACTGGACTCTCACTATTATGTTGGATCCACTATGGACTGGACTCTCACTATTATGTTAGATCCACTATGGACTGGACTCTCATTATTATGTTAGATCCACTATGGACTGGACTCTCACTATTATGTTAGATCCACTATGGACTGGACTCTCACACTATTATGTTAGATCCACTATGGACTGGACTCTCACTATTATGTTGGATCCACTATGGACTGGACTCTCACTATTATTAAGTTAGATCCACTATGGACTGGACTCTCACTATTATGTTAGATCCACTATGGACTGGACTCTTACTATTATGTTGGATCCACTATGGACTGGACTCTCATTATTATGTTAGATCCACTATGGACTGGACTCTCACACTATTATGTTAATTCCACTATGGACTGGACTCTCACTATTATGTTGGATCCACTATGGACTGGACTCTCACTATTATGTTAGATCCACTATGGACTGGACTCTCACTATTATGTTAGATCCACTATGGACTGGACTCTCACACTATTATGTTAGATCCACTATGGACTGGACTCTCACACTATTATGTTAGATCCACTATGGACTGGACTCTCACTATTATGTTATATCCACTATGGACTGGACTCTCACTATTATGTTAGATCCACTATGGACTGGACTCTCACTATTATGTTAGATCCACTATGGACTGGACTCTCATTATTATGTTAGATCCACTATGGACTGGACTCTCACTATTATGTTAGATCCACTATGGACTGGACTCTCACTATTATGTTGGATCCACTATGGACTGGACTCTCACTATTATGTTAGATCCACTATGGACTGGACTCTCACTATTATGTTAGATCCACTATGGACTGGACTCTCACACTATTATGTTAGATCCACTATGGACTGGACTCTCACTATTATGTTAGATCCACTATGGACTGGACTCTCACTATTATGTTAGATCCACTATGGACTGGACTCTCACTATTATGTTAGATCCACTATGGACTGGACTCTCATTATTATGTTAGCTCCACTATGGACTGGACTCTCACTATTATGTTAGATCCACTATGGACTGGACTCTCACTATTATGTTAGATCCACTATGGACTGGACTCTCACTATTATGTTAGATCCACTATGGACTGGACTCTCACACTATTATGTTAGATCCACTATGGACTGGACTCTCACTATTATGTTAGATCCACTATGGACTGGACTCTCACTATTATGTTAGATCCACTATGGACTGGACTCTCACTATTATGTTAGATCCACTATGGACAGGACTCTCACTATTATGTTAGATCCACTATGGACTGGACTCTCACGCTATTATGTTAGATCCACTATGGACTGGACTCTCACTATTATGTTAGATCCACTATGGACTGGACTCTCACTATTATGTTAGATCCACTATGGACTGGACTCTCACTATTATGTTGGATCCACTATGGACTGGACTCTCACTATTATGTTAGATCCACTATGGACTGGACTCTCACTATTATGTTAGATCCACTATGGACTGGACTCTCACTATTATGTTGGATCCACTATGGACTGGACTCTCACACTATTATGTTAGATCCACTATGGACTGGACTCTCACTATTATGTTAGATCCACTATGGACTGGACTCTCACTATTATGTTGGATCCACTATGGACTGGACTCTCACTATTATGTTAGATCCACTATGGACTGGACTCTCACACTATTATGTTAGATCCACTATGGACTGGACTCTCACTATTATGTTATATCCACTATGGACTGGACTCTTACTATTATGTTAGATCCACTATGGACTGGACTCTTACTATTATGTTAGATCCACTATGGACTGGACTCTCACTATTATGTTAGATCCACTATGGACTGGACTCTCACTATTATGTTGGATCCACTATGGACTGGACTCTCACTATTATGTTAGATCCACTATGGACTGGACTCTCACTATTATGTTAGATCCACTATGGACTGGACTCTCACTATTATGTTAGATCCACTATGGACTGGACTCTCACTATTATGTTAGATCCACTATGGACTGGACTCTCACTATTATGTTAGATCCACTATGGACTGGACTCTCACTATTATGTTGGATCCACTATGGACTGGACTCTCACTATTATGTTAGATCCACTATGGACTGGACTCTCACTATTATGTTGGATCCACTATGGACTGGACTCTCACTATTATGTTAGATCCACTATGGACTGGACTCTCACTATTATGTTAGATCCACTATGGACTGGACTCTTACTATTATGTTAGATCCACTATGGACTGGACTCTTACTATTATGTTAGATCCACTATGGACTGGACTCTCACTATTATGTTAGATCCACTATGGACTGGACTCTCACTATTATGTTGGATCCACTATGGACTGGACTCTCACTATTATGTTAGATCCACTATGGACTGGACTCTCATTATTATGTTAGATCCACTATGGACTGGACTCTCACTATTATGTTAGATCCACTATGGACTGGACTCTCACACTATTATGTTAGATCCACTATGGACTGGACTCTCACTATTATGTTGGATCCACTATGGACTGGACTCTCACTATTATTAAGTTAGATCCACTATGGACTGGACTCTCACTATTATGTTAGATCCACTATGGACTGGACTCTCACACTATTATGTTAGATCCACTATGGACTGGACTCTCACACTATTATGTTAGATCCACTATGGACTGGACTCTCACTATTATGTTATATCCACTATGGACTGGACTCTCACTATTATGTTAGATCCACTATGGACTGGACTCTCACTATTATGTTAGATCCACTATGGACTGGACTCTCATTATTATGTTAGATCCACTATGGACTGGACTCTCACTATTATGTTAGATCCACTATGGACTGGACTCTCACTATTATGTTGGATCCACTATGGACTGGACTCTCACTATTATGTTAGATCCACTATGGACTGGACTCTCACTATTATGTTAGATCCACTATGGACTGGACTCTCACTATTATGTTAGATCCACTATGGACTGGACTCTCACACTATTATGTTAGATCCACTATGGACTGGACTCTCACACTATTATGTTAGATCCACTATGGACTGGACTCTCACTATTATGTTATATCCACTATGGACTGGACTCTCACTATTATGTTAGATCCACTATGGACTGGACTCTCACTATTATGTTAGATCCACTATGGACTGGACTCTCATTATTATGTTAGATCCACTATGGACTGGACTCTCACTATTATGTTAGATCCACTATGGACTGGACTCTCACTATTATGTTGGATCCACTATGGACTGGACTCTCACTATTATGTTAGATCCACTATGGACTGGACTCTCACTATTATGTTAGATCCACTATGGACTGGACTCTCACACTATTATGTTAGATCCACTATGGACTGGACTCTCACTATTATGTTAGATCCACTATGGACTGGACTCTCACTATTATGTTAGATCCACTATGGACTGGACTCTCACTATTATGTTAGATCCACTATGGACTGGACTCTCACTATTATGTTAGATCCACTATGGACTGGACTCTCACTATTATGTTAGATCCACTATGGACTGGACTCTTACTATTATGTTAGATCCACTATGGACAGGACTCTCGCTATTATGTTAGATCCACTATGGACTGGACTCTCACTATTATGTTAGATCCACTATGGACTGGACTCTCACTATTATGTTAGATCCACTATGGACTGGACTCTCACTATTATGTTGGATCCACTATGGACAGGACTCTCACTATTATGTTAGATCCACTATGGACTGGACTCTCACACTATTATGTTAGATCCACTATGGACTGGACTCTCACTATTATGTTAGATCCACTATGGACTGGACTCTCACTATTATGTTGGATCCACTATGGACTGGACTCTCACTATTATGTTAGATCCACTATGGACTGGACTCTCACTATTATGTTAGATCCACTATGGACTGGACTCTCACTATTATGTTAGATCCACTATGGACTGGACTCTCACTATTATGTTAGATCCACTATGGACTGGACTCTCACTATTATGTTAGATCCACTATGGACTGGACTCTCACTATTATGTTGGATCCACTATGGACTGGACTCTCACTATTATGTTAGATCCACTATGGACTGGACTCTCACTATTATGTTGGATCCACTATGGACTGGACTCTCACTATTATGTTAGATCCACTATGGACTGGACTCTCACTATTATGTTAGATCCACTATGGACTGGACTCTTACTATTATGTTAGATCCACTATGGACTGGACTCTTACTATTATGTTAGATCCACTATGGACTGGACTCTCACTATTATGTTAGATCCACTATGGACTGGACTCTCACTATTATGTTGGATCCACTATGGACTGGACTCTCACTATTATGTTAGATCCACTATGGACTGGACTCTCATTATTATGTTAGATCCACTATGGACTGGACTCTCACTATTATGTTAGATCCACTATGGACTGGACTCTCACACTATTATGTTAGATCCACTATGGACTGGACTCTCACTATTATGTTGGATCCACTATGGACTGGACTCTCACTATTATTAAGTTAGATCCACTATGGACTGGACTCTCACTATTATGTTAGATCCACTATGGACTGGACTCTTACTATTATGTTGGATCCACTATGGACTGGACTCTCATTATTATGTTAGATCCACTATGGACTGGACTCTCACACTATTATGTTAATTCCACTATGGACTGGACTCTCACTATTATGTTGGATCCACTATGGACTGGACTCTCACTATTATGTTAGATCCACTATGGACTGGACTCTCACTATTATGTTAGATCCACTATGGACTGGACTCTCACACTATTATGTTAGATCCACTATGGACTGGACTCTCACACTATTATGTTAGATCCACTATGGACTGGACTCTCACTATTATGTTATATCCACTATGGACTGGACTCTCACTATTATGTTAGATCCACTATGGACTGGACTCTCACTATTATGTTAGATCCACTATGGACTGGACTCTCATTATTATGTTAGATCCACTATGGACTGGACTCTCACTATTATGTTAGATCCACTATGGACTGGACTCTCACTATTATGTTGGATCCACTATGGACTGGACTCTCACTATTATGTTAGATCCACTATGGACTGGACTCTCACTATTATGTTAGATCCACTATGGACTGGACTCTCACACTATTATGTTAGATCCACTATGGACTGGACTCTCACTATTATGTTAGATCCACTATGGACTGGACTCTCACTATTATGTTAGATCCACTATGGACTGGACTCTCATTATTATGTTAGCTCCACTATGGACTGGACTCTCACTATTATGTTAGATCCACTATGGACTGGACTCTCACTATTATGTTAGATCCACTATGGACTGGACTCTCACTATTATGTTAGATCCACTATGGACTGGACTCTCACACTATTATGTTAGATCCACTATGGACTGGACTCTCACTATTATGTTAGATCCACTATGGACTGGACTCTCACTATTATGTTAGATCCACTATGGACTGGACTCTCACTATTATGTTAGATCCACTATGGACAGGACTCTCACTATTATGTTAGATCCACTATGGACTGGACTCTCACGCTATTATGTTAGATCCACTATGGACTGGACTCTCACTATTATGTTAGATCCACTATGGACTGGACTCTCACTATTATGTTAGATCCACTATGGACTGGACTCTCACTATTATGTTGGATCCACTATGGACTGGACTCTCACTATTATGTTAGATCCACTATGGACTGGACTCTCACTATTATGTTAGATCCACTATGGACTGGACTCTCACTATTATGTTGGATCCACTATGGACTGGACTCTCACACTATTATGTTAGATCCACTATGGACTGGACTCTCACTATTATGTTAGATCCACTATGGACTGGACTCTCACTATTATGTTGGATCCACTATGGACTGGACTCTCACTATTATGTTAGATCCACTATGGACTGGACTCTCACACTATTATGTTAGATCCACTATGGACTGGACTCTCACTATTATGTTATATCCACTATGGACTGGACTCTTACTATTATGTTAGATCCACTATGGACTGGACTCTTACTATTATGTTAGATCCACTATGGACTGGACTCTCACTATTATGTTAGATCCACTATGGACTGGACTCTCACTATTATGTTGGATCCACTATGGACTGGACTCTCACTATTATGTTAGATCCACTATGGACTGGACTCTCACTATTATGTTAGATCCACTATGGACTGGACTCTCACTATTATGTTAGATCCACTATGGACTGGACTCTCACTATTATGTTAGATCCACTATGGACTGGACTCTCACTATTATGTTAGATCCACTATGGACTGGACTCTCACTATTATGTTGGATCCACTATGGACTGGACTCTCACTATTATGTTAGATCCACTATGGACTGGACTCTCACTATTATGTTGGATCCACTATGGACTGGACTCTCACTATTATGTTAGATCCACTATGGACTGGACTCTCACTATTATGTTAGATCCACTATGGACTGGACTCTTACTATTATGTTAGATCCACTATGGACTGGACTCTTACTATTATGTTAGATCCACTATGGACTGGACTCTCACTATTATGTTAGATCCACTATGGACTGGACTCTCACTATTATGTTGGATCCACTATGGACTGGACTCTCACTATTATGTTAGATCCACTATGGACTGGACTCTCATTATTATGTTAGATCCACTATGGACTGGACTCTCACTATTATGTTAGATCCACTATGGACTGGACTCTCACACTATTATGTTAGATCCACTATGGACTGGACTCTCACTATTATGTTGGATCCACTATGGACTGGACTCTCACTATTATTAAGTTAGATCCACTATGGACTGGACTCTCACTATTATGTTAGATCCACTATGGACTGGACTCTTACTATTATGTTGGATCCACTATGGACTGGACTCTCATTATTATGTTAGATCCACTATGGACTGGACTCTCACACTATTATGTTAATTCCACTATGGACTGGACTCTCACTATTATGTTGGATCCACTATGGACTGGACTCTCACTATTATGTTAGATCCACTATGGACTGGACTCTCACTATTATGTTAGATCCACTATGGACTGGACTCTCACACTATTATGTTAGATCCACTATGGACTGGACTCTCACACTATTATGTTAGATCCACTATGGACTGGACTCTCACTATTATGTTATATCCACTATGGACTGGACTCTCACTATTATGTTAGATCCACTATGGACTGGACTCTCACTATTATGTTAGATCCACTATGGACTGGACTCTCATTATTATGTTAGATCCACTATGGACTGGACTCTCACTATTATGTTAGATCCACTATGGACTGGACTCTCACTATTATGTTGGATCCACTATGGACTGGACTCTCACTATTATGTTAGATCCACTATGGACTGGACTCTCACTATTATGTTAGATCCACTATGGACTGGACTCTCACACTATTATGTTAGATCCACTATGGACTGGACTCTCACTATTATGTTAGATCCACTATGGACTGGACTCTCACTATTATGTTAGATCCACTATGGACTGGACTCTCACTATTATGTTAGATCCACTATGGACTGGACTCTCACTATTATGTTAGATCCACTATGGACTGGACTCTCACTATTATGTTAGATCCACTATGGACTGGACTCTTACTATTATGTTAGATCCACTATGGACAGGACTCTCGCTATTATGTTAGATCCACTATGGACTGGACTCTCACTATTATGTTAGATCCACTATGGACTGGACTCTCACTATTATGTTAGATCCACTATGGACTGGACTCTCACTATTATGTTGGATCCACTATGGACAGGACTCTCACTATTATGTTAGATCCACTATGGACTGGACTCTCACACTATTATGTTAGATCCACTATGGACTGGACTCTCACTATTATGTTAGATCCACTATGGACTGGACTCTCACTATTATGTTGGATCCACTATGGACTGGACTCTCACTATTATGTTAGATCCACTATGGACTGGACTCTCACTATTATGTTAGATCCACTATGGACTGGACTCTCACTATTATGTTAGATCCACTATGGACTGGACTCTCACTATTATGTTAGATCCACTATGGACTGGACTCTCACTATTATGTTAGATCCACTATGGACTGGACTCTCACTATTATGTTGGATCCACTATGGACTGGACTCTCACTATTATGTTAGATCCACTATGGACTGGACTCTCACTATTATGTTGGATCCACTATGGACTGGACTCTCACTATTATGTTAGATCCACTATGGACTGGACTCTCACTATTATGTTAGATCCACTATGGACTGGACTCTTACTATTATGTTAGATCCACTATGGACTGGACTCTTACTATTATGTTAGATCCACTATGGACTGGACTCTCACTATTATGTTAGATCCACTATGGACTGGACTCTCACTATTATGTTGGATCCACTATGGACTGGACTCTCACTATTATGTTAGATCCACTATGGACTGGACTCTCATTATTATGTTAGATCCACTATGGACTGGACTCTCACTATTATGTTAGATCCACTATGGACTGGACTCTCACACTATTATGTTAGATCCACTATGGACTGGACTCTCACTATTATGTTGGATCCACTATGGACTGGACTCTCACTATTATTAAGTTAGATCCACTATGGACTGGACTCTCACTATTATGTTAGATCCACTATGGACTGGACTCTTACTATTATGTTGGATCCACTATGGACTGGACTCTCATTATTATGTTAGATCCACTATGGACTGGACTCTCACACTATTATGTTAATTCCACTATGGACTGGACTCTCACTATTATGTTGGATCCACTATGGACTGGACTCTCACTATTATGTTAGATCCACTATGGACTGGACTCTCACTATTATGTTAGATCCACTATGGACTGGACTCTCACACTATTATGTTAGATCCACTATGGACTGGACTCTCACACTATTATGTTAGATCCACTATGGACTGGACTCTCACTATTATGTTATATCCACTATGGACTGGACTCTCACTATTATGTTAGATCCACTATGGACTGGACTCTCACTATTATGTTAGATCCACTATGGACTGGACTCTCATTATTATGTTAGATCCACTATGGACTGGACTCTCACTATTATGTTAGATCCACTATGGACTGGACTCTCACTATTATGTTGGATCCACTATGGACTGGACTCTCACTATTATGTTAGATCCACTATGGACTGGACTCTCACTATTATGTTAGATCCACTATGGACTGGACTCTCACACTATTATGTTAGATCCACTATGGACTGGACTCTCACTATTATGTTAGATCCACTATGGACTGGACTCTCACTATTATGTTAGATCCACTATGGACTGGACTCTCACTATTATGTTAGATCCACTATGGACTGGACTCTCATTATTATGTTAGCTCCACTATGGACTGGACTCTCACTATTATGTTAGATCCACTATGGACTGGACTCTCACTATTATGTTAGATCCACTATGGACTGGACTCTCACTATTATGTTAGATCCACTATGGACTGGACTCTCACACTATTATGTTAGATCCACTATGGACTGGACTCTCACTATTATGTTAGATCCACTATGGACTGGACTCTCACTATTATGTTAGATCCACTATGGACTGGACTCTCACTATTATGTTAGATCCACTATGGACAGGACTCTCACTATTATGTTAGATCCACTATGGACTGGACTCTCACGCTATTATGTTAGATCCACTATGGACTGGACTCTCACTATTATGTTAGATCCACTATGGACTGGACTCTCACTATTATGTTAGATCCACTATGGACTGGACTCTCACTATTATGTTGGATCCACTATGGACTGGACTCTCACTATTATGTTAGATCCACTATGGACTGGACTCTCACTATTATGTTAGATCCACTATGGACTGGACTCTCACTATTATGTTGGATCCACTATGGACTGGACTCTCACACTATTATGTTAGATCCACTATGGACTGGACTCTCACTATTATGTTAGATCCACTATGGACTGGACTCTCACTATTATGTTGGATCCACTATGGACTGGACTCTCACTATTATGTTAGATCCACTATGGACTGGACTCTCACACTATTATGTTAGATCCACTATGGACTGGACTCTCACTATTATGTTAGATCCACTATGGACTGGACTCTCACTATTATGTTAGATCCACTATGGACTGGACTCTCACTATTATGTTAGATCCACTATGGACTGGACTCTCATTATTATGTTAGATCCACTATGGACTGGACTCTCACTATTATGTTAGATCCACTATGGACTGGACTCTCACTATTATGTTAGATCCACTATGGACTGGACTCCCACTATTATGTTAGATCCACTATGGACTGAACTCTCACTATTATGTTAGATCCACTATGGACTGGACTCTCACACTATTATGTTAGATCCACTATGGACTGGACTCTCACTATTATGTTAGATCCACTATGGACTGGACTCTCACTATTATGTTGGATCCACTATGGACTGGACTCTCACTATTATGTTAGATCCACTATGGACTGGACTCTCACACTATTATGTTAGATCCACTATGGACTGGACTCTCACTATTATGTTAGATCCACTATGGACTGGACTCTTACTATTATGTTAGATCCACTATGGACTGGACTCTCACTATTATGTTAGATCCACTATGGACTGGACTCTCACACTATTATGTTAGATCCACTATGGACTGGACTCTCACTATTATGTTAGATCCACTATGGACTGGACTCTCACTATTATGTTAGATCCACTATGGACTGGACTCTCACTATTATGTTAGATCCACTATGGACTGGACTCTCACAATTATGTTAGATCCACCTTGGACTGGACTCTTACTATTATGTTAGATCCACTATGGACTGGACTCTCACTATTATGTTAGATCCACTATGGACTGGACTCTTACTATTATGTTAGATCCACTATGGACTGGACTCTCACTATTATGTTGGATCCACTATGGACTGGACTCTCACTATTATGTTAGATCCACTATGGACTGGACTCTCACTATTATGTTAGATCCACTATGGACTGGACTCTCACAATATTATGTCAGACCCACTCGACGTCCATTGCTTTCGGTCTCCCCTAGAGAGGGGGGTGAGGGGGTTACCCACATATGCGGTCCTCTCCAAGGTTTCTCATAGTCATTCACATCGACGTCCCACTGGGGTGAGTTTTTCCTTGCCCTTATGTGGGCTCTGTACCGAGGATGTCGTTGTGGCTTGTGCAGCTTGATGGATTGACGTACAAGCAAAGAAATAATAATAATCAAAACAAGTACAGAAACAGTACAAAACTGCAACAGGGGGTTGTAAACTCAATAAAGTATCTAAAATAGAATACAAAATGTATATATATATATATATATGTGTGTAACAAAGTGTAAAGCCATAGGCTCACACAAGTTTTGTAAAAAAATCCAAATTTGGAGCACAGCATCGTAGTTTTAAAGTAAAGTTCTAATTATTTTTTAAAGGCACAATAAACAGGTCGGGCATTGAGAAACGTACATTTATGAATATAAAACTTAGCCAATAGTATAATGAGATTGCAAAGGTCAAATTCATTTTCAATTTTTTTTTTTTTACAGTTGTAAAACCATAATTAAAGCTGCAAGCAGCATTGGTCGGGCCCGCGTATTTGGCAGGTGCTAGTCCTAAGTGTCCCAATACTTTTGTCTACTTTTAGTCTGAAGTGTCCCAAGACTTTTGTCTAGTGTACCTACCTTGTCTGCATTGTGTGGGCACGTTGGTGCTTCCTGCTTTTAAGCAGCCTTCTTGAAAAAACAGCAGCGCAGCAGCATCAGCGCAGCGGGTCTTTGAAGGGTCATAAAATCAAAACCGGAGCAGGTATTAAAACGCTGTTCTATATTTTTATTCACAAGGGTTCAATCTCTCTCCTGTGTTAGTTTGAAGCCAAAACGACAAACGCGCTCAGAGGAGTTTGTTTTTGAAGGAAGGTGACCGGTTTTTACAAAAAAAATTGTTTTGAAGGGGGAATAGCAAACTTCCTGTTTATTTTTGCTGGGGGTTGTCAACTTATGAAATGTAGGTCTAAGTGAGACCTACGGAGAGGTTTTTGTTTCATGTCTCTCCGACCTTCCCAGTGGGAGTTACAGGCAGTTTTGTCATTTTTTTTCTTCCGAGGAGCAGTTTTTTCTCCGTTTTATTCAAAAATTGCTGTAGAGCACAATTTTGAGATTTGGGGTTAGGTTATTTTATTAGATCGCAATTTTTGCCAGTCCTGATGTGTGTGTTCAGTTTGGTGAGTTTTGAAGCGTGTTAAGGGGGTCAAATTACAGCTCAAAGAGGCAAAAGTGACTGTTTTTAGTACTTTTTTGTCTTGAAGGGGGAATTGCCAACTTCCTGTTGATTTCTGCCCGATGATATACAATTATGAAAACTAGGTCTAAGTCAGACCTACATAGAGGTTTTTGTTTCATGTCTCTCCGATCTTCCTAGTGGGAGATATAGGCAGTCTAGTTTTTTTTTTCCTAGGGGGCGCTAGAGCGAAATTTTGAGTTTTGGGGTTCGTTTTTTTTTTAAAAAGGTAATTTTCACAGGTCCTGATGTGTGGGTCAAATATGGTGAGTTTTGAAGCATGTTAAGTGGGTCAAATTACAGTTTAATGTGGCGGCGGAAGAATAAAGAATAATTTAAAACCTTACAAATACAATAGGTCCTTATGTCCCATTGCATAAGGACTCCCTTTGGGAGTCCTTATGCAATGGGCCATGCGGGCCCTAATTACATTGTTTATTTGCACGTATACTTTAATGGTGACGTTATGAGTGGAGTTATTGCAAAACAATAACAGTGCAATACTTTTTCATAACATGGTCACTACTGCTTAGTTTCTCTTGTTATATTCTTATTTTACTGTTATATTTTTAATTAGGGCCCGCATGGCCCATTGCATAAGGACTCCCAAAGGGAGTCCTTATGCAATGGGACATAAGGACCTATTGAATTTGTAAGGTTTTATTCTTTATTCTTCCGCCGCCACATTAAACTGTAATTTGACCCACTTAACATGCTTCAAAACTCACCATATTTGACCCACACATCAGGACCTGCGGAAATTGCCTTTTAAAAAAAAACCGAACCACAAAACTCAAAATTGCGCTCTAGCGCCCCCTAGGAAAAAGAAAACTAGACTGCCTGTAACTCCCACTAGGAAGGTCGGAGAGACATGAAACAAAAAACCTCTATGTAGGTCTGACTTAGACCTAGATTTCATAATAGTACATTCTCGGGCTAAAATCAACAGGAAGTTGGCAATTCCCCCTTCAAGACAAAAAAGTACTAAAAACAGTCACTTTTGCCTCTTTGAGCTGTAATTTGACCCCCTTAACATGCTTCAAAACTCACCGAACTGAACGCACACATCAGGACTGGCAAAAATTGCGATCTTATAAAAAAACCTAACCCCAAATCTCAAAATTGTGCTCTAGCGCAATTTTTTAATAAAACGCACAAAAAACTGCTCCTCGGATGAAAAAACTGACAAAACTGCCTGTAACTCCCACTGGGAAGGTCGGAGGCCATGACGGCAGTGTGACGTAAATATGCGACGCGTCGACGCACAAAAACGGCGTCGACGTATTTACGTAACCGATGACGTCGACGCGTCGTTTCAGCCTTAGTCACGATCACAGCAGCACGTCACTCGTTATGTCAATCAAATATGTTACTTAGCGATGCACAAGTAAATCCAACATGATTAAATCTATTAAAGGACTAAAGCAGTCACATCGACAACGACCTTTGCAACCAGCGACTGTAACACAAGCAGAAATGCCGACGAATATTTCAAAATAAGAGTCTCCGCATAAAAGTGCATAAATATGGACAATTTTGACAGGATAGAGCCAAAATGTATATGTGGTGGTCCAAATTGTTCTGTGGTGGCCCGCCACAAAGCCATGAATGTATGGGAATCCTGTGTGGTTGTTGGGGGAGAAAACCTCATTATTAGGGCCCGCATGGCCCATTGCATAAGGACTCCCAAAGGGAGTCCTTATGCAATGGGACATAAGGACCTATTGAATTTGTAAGGTTTTATTCTTTCTTCTTCTTCTTATTATTATTCTTCCGCAACTTTGCGCTGTAATTTGACCCCCTTAGCATACTTCAAAACTCACCAAATTTTACACACACATCAGTAATATACGGCAAAACTTTTTATCAAAAAACCAAAACTCAAAATTGCGCTCTAGCGCCCCCCTACGAAAAAAAAAAACTAGACTGCCTGTAACTCCCACTAGGAAGGTCGGAGAGACATGAAACAAAAACCTCTATGTAGGTGTGACTTAGACCTAGATTTCATAATAGTATATTCTCGGGCAAAAATCAACAGGAAGTTGGCAATTCCCCCTTCAAGACAAAAAAGTACTAAAAACAGTAACTTTTGCCTCTTTGAGCTGTATTTTCACCCTCTTAACATGCTTCAAAACTCACCAAACTGAACGCACACATCAGGACTGGCAAAAATTGTGATCTAATAAAAAAAAACAAATCTCAAAATTGTGCTCTAGCGCAATTTTTTAATAAAACGCACAAAAAACTGCTCCTCGGATGAAAAAACTGACAAAACTGCCTGTAACTCCCACTGGGAAGGTCGGAGAGACATGAAACAAAAACCTCTATGTAGGTCTCACTTAGACCTACATTTCATAAATTGACAACCCCCAGCAAAAATCAACAGGAAGTTTGCTATTCCCCCTTCAAAACAAAATTTTTGTAAAAACCGGTCACCTTTTTTCAAAATCTATCTCCTCTGAGCGCGTTTGTCGTTTCGGCTTCAAACTAACACAGGAGAGAGATTAAACCCTTGTGTATAAAATAACAGAACAGCGTTTTAATACCTGCTCCGGTTTTGATTTTATGACCCTTCAAAGACCCGCTGCGCTGCTGTTTTTTTAAGATGGCTGCTTAAAAGCAGGAAGCACCAGCGTGCCCACACAATGCAGACAAGGTAGGTACACTAGACAAAAGTATTGGGACACTTATGACTACCACCGGACAAAAGTATTGGGACACTTAGGCCGAAAACTGGACAAAAGTATTGGGACACTTGGGACTACAACTTGACAAAAGTATTGGGAAACTTGGGACTAAAACTTGACAAAAGTTTTGGGCCACTTGGGACTAAAACTTGACAAAAGTATTGGGACACTTGACTACAACTTGACATAAATATTGGGACACTTCGGATTACCACTGGACAAAAGTATTGGGACACTTAGGACTAAAACTTGACAAAAGTATTGGGCCACTTGGGACTAAAACTTGACAAAAGTGTTGGGACACATAGAACTACCACTGGACAAAAGTATTGGGACACTTAGGACTAAAACTGGACAAATGTTTTGGGACACTTAGGACTAAAACTGGACAAAAGTATTGGGACACTTAGGATTAAAACTTGACAAATGTATTGGGACACTTGGGACTACAACTTGACAAAAGTATTGGGACACTTACTACTAAAACTGGACAAAAGTATTGGGACACTTAGGACGACAACTGGACAAAGGTATTGGGACACTTGGGACTACAACTTGACAAAAGTATTGGGAAACTTGGGACTAAAACTTGACAAAGGTTTTGGGCCACTTGGGACTAAAACTTGACAAAAGTATTGGGACACTTAGGACTACAACTTGACAAAAGTATTGGGACACTTACTACTAAAACTGGACAAAAGTATTGGGACACTTAGGACGACAACTGGACAAAAGTATTGGGACACTTAGGACGACAACTGGACAAAAGTATTGGGACACTTGGGACTACAACTTGACAAAAGTATTGGGAAACTTGGGACTAAAACTGGACAAATGTTTTGGGACACTTAGGACTAAAACTGGACAAAAGTACTGGGACGATTAAAACTTGACAAATGTATTGGGACACTTAGGACTACAACTTGACAAAAGTATTGGGACACTTAGGACGACAACTGGACAAAAGTATTGGGACACTTGGGACTACAACTTGACAAAAGTATTGAGAAACTTGGGACTAAAACTGGACAAATGTTTTGGGACACTTAGGACTAAAACTGGACAAAAGTACTGGGACGATTAAAACTTGACAAATGTATTGGGACACTTAGGACTACAACTTGACAAAAGTATTGGGACACTTACTACTAAAACTGGACAAAAGTATTGGGACACTTAGGACGACAACTGGACAAAAGTATTGGGACACTTGGGACTAAAACTTGACAAAAGTTTTGGGCCACTTGGGACTAAAACTTGACAAAAGTATTGGGACACTTGACTACAACTTGACATAAATATTGGGACACTTCGGATTACCACTGGACAAAAGTATTGGGACACTTAGGACTAAAACTTGACAAAAGTATTGGGCCACTTGGGACTAAAACTTGACAAAAGTGTTGGGACACATAGAACTACCACTGGACAAAAGTATTGGGACACTTAGGACTACAACTGGACAAAAGTATTGGGACACTTATGACTACCACCGGACAAAAGTATTGGGACACTTAGGACGACAACTGGACAAAAGTATTGGGACACTTGGGACTACAACTTGACAAAAGTATTGGGAAACTTGGGACTAAAACTTGACAAAAGTTTTGGGCCACTTGGGACTAAAACTTGACAAAAGTATTGGGACACTTGACTACAACTTGACATAAATATTGGGACACTTCGGATTACCACTGGACAAAAGTATTGGGACACTTAGGATTAAAACTTGACAAAAGTATTGGGCCACTTGGGACTAAAACTTGACAAAAGTGTTGGGACACATAGAACTACCACTGGACAAAAGTATTGGGACACTTAGGACTAAAACTGGACAAATGTTTTGGGACACTTAGGACTAAAACTGGACAAAAGTATTGGGACACTTAGGATTAAAACTTGACAAATGTATTGGGACACTTGGGACTAAAACTTGACAAAAGTGTTGGGACACATAGAACTACCACTGGACAAAAGTATTGGGACACTTAGGACTAAAACTGGACAAAAGTATTGGGACACTTAGGATTAAAACTTGACAAATGTATTGGGACACTTAGGACTACAACTTGACAAAAGTATTGGGACACTTACTACTAAAACTGGACAAAAGTATTGGGACACTTAGGACGACAACTGGACAAAAGTATTGGGACACTTAGGACGACAACTGGACAAAAGTATTGGGACACTTGGGACTACAACTTGACAAAAGTATTGGGAAACTTGGGACTAAAACTTGACAAAAGTTTTGGGCCACTTGGGACTAAAACTTGACAAAAGTATTGGGACACTTGACTACAACTTGACATAAATATTGGGACACTTCGGATTACCACTGGACAAAAGTATTGGGACACTTAGGACTAAAACTTGACAAAAGTATTGGGCCACTTGGGACTAAAACTTGACAAAAGTGTTGGGACACATAGAACTACCACTGGACAAAAGTATTGGGACACTTAGGACTACAACTGGACAAATGTTTTGGGACACTTAGGACTAAAACTGGACAAAAGTATTGGGACACTTAGGATTAAAACTTGACAAATGTATTGGGACACTTAGGACTACAACTTGACAAAAGTATTGGGACACTTACTACTAAAACTGGACAAAAGTATTGGGACACTTAGGACTAAAACTGGACAAAAGTATTGGGACACTTAGGATTAAAACTTGACAAAAGTATTGGGACACTTAGGACTACAACTTGACAAAAGTATTGGGACACTTACTACTAAAACTGGACAAAAGTATTGGGACACTTAGGACTAAAACTGGACAAATGTTTTGGGACACTTAGGACTAAAACTGGACAAAAGTATTGGGACACTTAGGATTAAAACTTGACAAATGTATTGGGACACTTAGGACTACAACTTGACAAAAGTATTGGGACACTTACTACTAAAACTGGACAAAAGTATTGGGACACTTAGGACGACAACTGGACAAAAGTATTGGGACACTTAGGACGACAACTGGACAAAAGTATTGGGACACTTAGACTACAACTTGACAAAAGTATTGGGAAACTTGGGACTAAAACTTGACAAAAGTTTTGGGCCACTTGGGACTAAAACCTGACAAAAGTATTGGGACACTTGACTACAACTTGACATAAATATTGGGACACTTCGGATTACCACTGGACAAAAGTATTGGGACACTTAGGACTACAACTTGACAAAAGTATTGGGCCACTTGGGACTAAAACTTGACAAAAGTGTTGGGACACATAGAACTACCACTGGACAAAAGTATTGGGACACTTAGGACTAAAACTGGACAAATGTTTTGGGACACTTAGGACTAAAACTGGACAAAAGTATTGGGACACTTAGGATTAAAACTTGACAAATGTATTGGGACACTTAGGACTACAACTTGACAAAAGTATTGGGACACTTACTACTAATACTGGACAAAAGTATTGGGACACTTAGGACGACAACTGGACAAAAGTATTGGGACACTTAGGACGACAACTGGACAAAAGTATTGGGACACTTGGGACTACAACTTGACAAAAGTATTGGGAAACTTGGGACTAAAACTTGACAAAAGTTTTGGGCCACTTGGGACTAAAACTTGACAAAAGTATTGGGACACTTGACTACAACTTGACATAAATATTGGGACACTTTGGATTACCACTGGACAAAAGTATTGGGACACTTAGGACTACAACTTGACAAAAGTATTGGGCCACTTGGGACTAAAACTTGACAAAAGTGTTGGGACACATAGAACTACCACTGGACAAAAGTATTGGGACACTTAGGACTAAAACTGGACAAATGTTTTGGGACACTTAGGACTAAAACTGGACAAAAGTATTGGGACACTTAGGATTAAAACTTGACAAATGTATTGGGACACTTAGGACTACAACTTGACAAAAGTATTGGGACACTTACTACTAAAACTGGACAAAAGTATTGGGACACTTAGGACGACAACTGGACAAAAGTATTGGGACACTTAGGACGACAACTGGACAAAAGTATTGGGACACTTGGGACTACAACTTGACAAAAGTATTGGGAAACTTGGGACTAAAACTTGACAAAAGTTTTGGGCCACTTGGGACTAAAACTTGACAAAAGTATTGGGACACTTGACTACAACTTGACATAAATATTGGGACACTTCGGATTACCACTGGACAAAAGTATTGGGACACTTAGGACTAAAACTTGACAAAAGTATTGGGCCACTTGGGACTAAAACTTGACAAAAGTGTTGGGACACATAGAACTACCACTGGACAAAAGTATTGGGACACTTAGGACTAAAACTGGACAAAAGTATTGGGACACTTAGGATTAAAACTTGACAAATGTATTGGGACACTTAGGACTACAACTTGACAAAAGTATTGGGACACTTACTACTAAAACTGGACAAAAGTATTGGGACACTTAGGACGACAACTGGACAAAAGTATTGGGACACTTAGGACGACAACTGGACAAAAGTATTGGGACACTTGGGACTACAACTTGACAAAAGTATTGGGAAACTTGGGACTAAAACTTGACAAAAGTTTTGGGCCACTTGGGACTAAAACTTGACAAAAGTATTGGGACACTTGACTACAACTTGACATAAATATTGGGACACTTCGGATTACCACTTGACAAAAGTATTGGGACACTTGACTACAACTTGACATAAATATTGGGACACTTCGGATTACCACTGGACAAAAGTATTGGGACACTTAGGACTAAAACTTGACAAAAGTATTGGGCCACTTGGGACTAAAACTTGACAAAAGTGTTGGGACACATAGAACTACCACTGGACAAAAGTATTGGGACACTTAGGACTAAAACTGGACAAATGTTTTGGGACACTTAGGACTAAAACTGGACAAAAGTATTGGGACGATTAAAACTTGACAAATGTATTGGGACACTTAGGACTACAACTTGACAAAAGTATTGGGACACTTACTACTAAAACTGGACAAAAGTATTGGGACACTTAGGACTAGCACCTGCCAAATATGCGGGCCCGACCAATGCTGCTTGCAGCTTTATTTCTCATTGTTGCTTTTATTTTAATTCTTATTGTAATATTTTTCTATTTTGTTTCCATTTATTCCCTTATTTACTTTTAAATTCGATCTCAATTCTGTACACTGCTGCTGGAATTTAAATTTTCCTGAAGGAACTCCCCTGAAGGAATCAATAAAGTATCTTATCTATCTATCTATTGTAACGTTGTGGAGTTTAGCCAGCAGATGTCGCTGCTGCTCAACAGCCAACATATACACGCTGCGCCAGTGACTCGGCAGGCTTTAGGACCCAGAGAGAGAGAAAAACACCCTGATGCTGCGTTCAAAGCCACTGGTCCATTCGATGGAAAACGAGCGACTTCCTTGGGTTTGCGGTGGTAAATATTAAAATTTTGACAAAATGAACGATCTGTTAGCAAAAATATGTTCGGTAATAACACTATTTCAGTAGTTTATAAAGTATGACTTTGAAAATACAACACAGATATTTGAATGTTGGAACTGCCAGTTAAAGTGAGTATTCCGACTACACCTGAAGGCATCACCAACAACCGCGTGTTCCCCTCCCTGCTGGTCCTCAGTGTGTACGCGCATCACGCACGCTGTACATTACTGCTGCTCTTTTTTATATTTCTATTATCCTAATTATTATCTTTTACATTTTAAACCGTGCACCTTTTTTTTATACTGTGGAAAAACAGTTACTTTTTATTATTTATTTTTGATACCATCAGTAATTTACTCTCATTTAAATTCAATTATTTCTTTCAAGCTGGAATTTTTTGGAGAAAGAAGACATTTGAAAGAGAATACTTTGGTCCTGCAGCATCCTGATGGCAGCCAACCGGGTGGGGCGGCGGGTCAACAAGGTGTGCCACCCTTCGCCCAACCGGGCGGGTGGTGGCGGTGGTGGCGGGGGCAGCGTGGGACGCGAGCCGGGTCACGGCCTGCAGAGACGGCAGGCCAGAGTCACGGTCAAGTACAACCGCAAGGAGCTGCAGAGAAGGCTGGACGTGGAGAAGTGGATCGACTGCGGCCTGGACGAGCTCTACAGGGGCCGGGTGAGTGAGAGGATGCTGGGACCTCAGCTTGGAGACCGGTCCAGTCACATGACCTGGAGGACAAGTACTAGCTTCTAATTGTTGATCTGAGACAAAGTTGCATAGGTTGTGTCACAGGAGCACAACCTATGTGTTTGCTAATTCTACATAGTTACAACAAGTCCCTTCCATCTTTGTTATGATCGGTTGCCATGGCTACAAGCTCGTGCCAGTTTGTTCAAATGTCGATGAACGACGTCTTAAGTCTGGCGTCGACATTTGGACAAATGTTTGACGAGGAGTTGTGACACAGAACAACGCTGCCCCTGGTGATGGCGTGTGGAAGTGCATGAGGAAATATTCTTCCCATTAGTTGTGTCAAAACAATCAATCAGTTCATTGTTTGGCTCCGCCTTTTTTTTTTTTTTTAGGTAGCCTCGACAATCGACGTGATTAAAAGTCTCATGAAAAAGAACGCTAACGTGCGATCACCAAGAACGCTAACGTGCGATCACCAAAAACGCTAACGTGCGATCACCAAAAACGCTAACATGCGATCACCAAAAACGCTAACGTGCGATCACCAAGAACACTAACGTGCGATCACCAAAAACGCTAACGTGCGATCACCAAGAACGCTAACGTGCGATGACGAAGAACGCTAACGTGCGATCACCAAGAACGCTAAAGTGCTATCACCAAAAACGCTAATGTGCGATCACCAAAAACGCTAACGTGCGATCACCAAAAACGCTAACGTGCGATGACAAAGAACGCTAACGTGCGATCACCAAAAACGCTAACGTGCGATCACAAAGAACGCTAACGTGCGATCACCAAGAACGCTAACGTGCGATCACCAAGAACGCTAACGTGCGATCACCAAAAATGCTAACGTGCGATCACCAAGAACGCTAACGTGCTATGACAAAGAACGCTAACGTGCGATCACCAAAAACGCTAACATTCGATGACAAAGAACGCTAACGTGCGATCACCCAAAACGCTAACGTGCGATCACCAAGAACGCTAACGTGTGACAAAGAACGCTAAAGTTTGATAATAAAGAATGCTAACGTATGATAAAGAAGAATGCTAACGTTTGATGAAGAAGAATGCTAACGTATGATAAAAAAGAATGCTAACGTGTGATGAAGAAGAATGCTAACATGTGATGAAAAAGAATGCTAACGTATGATAAAGAAGAATGCTAACGTGTGATGAAGAAGAATGCTAACGTGTGATGAAAAAAAACACTAACGTGCGATCACCAAGAACGCTAACGTGCGATCACCAAGAACGCTAACGTGCGATGACGAAGAACGCTATCGTGCGATCACCAAAAAACGCTAACGTGCGATCACCAAGAACGCTAACGTGCGATCACCAAAAACGCTAACGTGCGATCACCAAAAACGCTAACGTGCGATCACCAAAAACGCTAACGTGCGATCACCAAGAACGCTAACGTGCGATCACCAAAAACGCTAACGTGCGATGACGAAGAACACTAACGTGCGATCACCAAAAAACGCTAACGTGCGATCACCAAAAACGCTAACGTGCGATGACGAAGAAAGCTAACGTGTGATGACGAAGAACGCTAACGTGCGATCACCAAAAACGCTAACGTGCGATGACGAAGAACGCTAACGTGTGATGACGAAGAACGCTATCGTGCGATCACCAAAAAACGCTAACGTGCGATCACCAAGAACGCTAACGTGCGATCACCAAGAACGCTAACGTGCGATGACGAAGAACGCTAACGTGTGATGACGAAGAACGCTATCGTGCGATCACCAAAAAACGCTAACGTGCGATCACCAAGAATGC
This sequence comes from Nerophis lumbriciformis, assembly GCF_033978685.3. NCBI lineage: Eukaryota > Metazoa > Chordata > Actinopteri > Syngnathiformes > Syngnathidae > Nerophis > Nerophis lumbriciformis. Next base: position 3,630,936 of record NC_084564.2, read on the forward strand.
TAACGTGCGATGACGAAGAACACTAACGTGCGATCACCAAAAAACGCTAACGTGCGATCACCAAAAACGCTAACGTGCGATGACGAAGAAAGCTAACGTGTGATGACGAAGAACGCTAACGTGCGATCACCAAAAACGCTAACGTGCGATGACGAAGAACGCTAACGTGTGATGACGAAGAACGCTATCGTGCGATCACCAAAAAACGCTAACGTGCGATCACCAAGAACGCTAACGTGCGATCACCAAGAACGCTAACGTGCGATGACGAAGAACGCTAACGTGTGATGACGAAGAACGCTATCGTGCGATCACCAAAAAACGCTAACGTGCGATCACCAAGAACGCTAACGTGCGATGACGAAGAACACTAACGTGCGATCACCAAAAAACGCTAACGTGCGATCACCAAAAACGCTAACGTGCGATGACGAAGAAAGCTAACGTGTGATGACGAAGAACGCTAACGTGCGATCACCAAAAAACACTAACGTGCGATCACCAAAAAACGCTAACGTGCGATCACCAAAAAACACTAACGTGCGATCACCAAAAAACGCTAACGTGCGATCACCAAAAACGCTAACGTGCGATGACGAAGAAAGCTAACGTGTGATGACGAAGAACGCTAACGTGCGATCACCAAAAACGCTAACGTGCGATGACGAAGAACGCTAACGTGTGATGACGAAGAACGCTATCGTGCGATCACCAAAAACGCTAACGTGCGATGACGAAGAACGCTAACATGCGATGACGAAGAACGCTTAAGTGCGATCACCAAAAACGCTAACGTGCGATCACCAAGAACGCTAACGTGCGATCACCAAAAACGCTAACGTGCGATCACCAAGAACGCTAACGTGTGACAAAGAACGCTAAAGTGTGATAATAAAGAATGCTAACGTATGATAAAGAAGAATGCTAACGTTTGATGAAGAAGAATGCTAACGTATGATAAAAAAGAATGCTAACGTGTGATGAAGAAGAATGCTAACATGTGATGAAAAAGAATGCTAACGTATGATAAAGAAGAATGCTAACGTGTGATGAAGAAGAATGCTAACGTGTGATGAAAAAAAACACTAACGTGCGATCACCAAGAACGCTAACGTGCGATCACCAAGAAACGCTAACGTGCGATCACCAAGAACGCTAACGTGCGATCACCAAAAACGCTAACGTGCGATCACCAAGAACGCTAACGTGCGATCACCAAAAACGCTAACGTGCGATCACAAAGAACGCTAACGTGCGATCACCAAGAACGCTAACGTGCGATCACCAAGAACGCTAACGTGCGATCACCAAAAACACTAACATTCGATGACAAAGAACGCTAACGTGCGATCACCAAAAACGCTAACGTGCGATCACCAAGAACGCTAACGTGCGATCACCAAGAACGCTAACGTGCTATCACCAAGAACGCTAACGTGCGATGACAAAGAATGCTAACGTGCGATGACAAAGAACGCTAACGTGCGATCACCAACAACGCTAACGTGCTATCACCAAAAACGCTAACATGCGATCACCAAAAACGCTAACGTGCGATCACCAAGAACGCTAATGTGCGATCACCAAGAACGCTAACGTGCGATCACCAAAAACGCTAACGTGCGATCACCAAAAACGCTAACGGGCGATCACCAAAAACGCTAACGTTCGATGACAAAGAACGCTAACGTGCGATCACCAAGAACACTAACGTGCGATGACAAAGAAAGCTAACGTGCGATCACTAAAAACGCTAACGTGCGATCACCAAGAACGCTAATGTGCGATCACCAAAAACGCTAACGTGCGATCACCAAGAACGCTAACGTGTGACAAAGAACGCTAAAGTGTGATAATAAAGAATGCTAACGTATGATAAAGAAGAATGCTAACGTTTGATGAAGAAGAATGCTAACGTATGATAAAAAAGAATGCTAACGTGTGATGAAGAAGAATGCTAACATGTGATGAAAAAGAATGCTAACGTATGATAAAGAAGAATGCTAACGTGTGATGAAGAAGAATGCTAACGTGTGATGAAAAAAAACACTAACGTGCGATCACCAAGAACGCTAACGTGCGATCACCAAGAACGCTAACGTGCGATGACGAAGAACGCTATCGTGCGATCACCAAAAAACGCTAACGTGCGATCACCAAGAACGCTAACGTGCGATCACCAAAAACGCTAACGTGCGATCACCAAAAACGCTAACGTGCGATCACCAAAAACGCTAACGTGCGATCACCAAGAACGCTAACGTGCGATCACCAAAAACGCTAACGTGCGATGACGAAGAACACTAACGTGCGATCACCAAAAAACGCTAACGTGCGATCACCAAAAACGCTAACGTGCGATGACGAAGAAAGCTAACGTGTGATGACGAAGAACGCTAACGTGCGATCACCAAAAACGCTAACGTGCGATGACGAAGAACGCTAACGTGTGATGACGAAGAACGCTATCGTGCGATCACCAAAAAACGCTAACGTGCGATCACCAAGAACGCTAACGTGCGATCACCAAGAACGCTAACGTGCGATGACGAAGAACGCTAACGTGTGATGACGAAGAACGCTATCGTGCGATCACCAAAAAACGCTAACGTGCGATCACCAAGAATGCTAACGTGCGATGACGAAGAACACTAACGTGCGATCACCAAAAAACGCTAACGTGCGATCACCAAAAACGCTAACGTGCGATGACGAAGAAAGCTAACGTGTGATGACGAAGAACGCTAACGTGCGATCACCAAAAACGCTAACGTGCGATGACGAAGAACGCTAACGTGTGATGACGAAGAACGCTATCGTGCGATCACCAAAAAACGCTAACGTGCGATCACCAAGAACGCTAACGTGCGATCACCAAGAACGCTAACGTGCGATGACGAAGAACGCTAACGTGTGATGACGAAGAACGCTATCGTGCGATCACCAAAAAACGCTAACGTGCGATCACCAAGAACGCTAACGTGCGATGACGAAGAACACTAACGTGCGATCACCAAAAAACGCTAACGTGCGATCACCAAAAACGCTAACGTGCGATGACGAAGAAAGCTAACGTGTGATGACGAAGAACGCTAACGTGCGATCACCAAAAAACACTAACGTGCGATCACCAAAAAACGCTAACGTGCGATCACCAAAAAACACTAACGTGCGATCACCAAAAAACGCTAACGTGCGATCACCAAAAACGCTAACGTGCGATGACGAAGAAAGCTAACGTGTGATGACGAAGAACGCTAACGTGCGATCACCAAAAACGCTAACGTGCGATGACGAAGAACGCTAACGTGTGATGACGAAGAACGCTATCGTGCGATCACCAAAAACGCTAACGTGCGATGACGAAGAACGCTAACATGCGATGACGAAGAACGCTTAAGTGCGATCACCAAAAACGCTAACGTGCGATCACCAAGAACGCTAACGTGCGATCACCAAAAACGCTAACGTGCGATCACCAAGAACGCTAACGTGTGACAAAGAACGCTAAAGTGTGATAATAAAGAATGCTAACGTATGATAAAGAAGAATGCTAACGTTTGATGAAGAAGAATGCTAACGTATGATAAAAAAGAATGCTAACGTGTGATGAAGAAGAATGCTAACATGTGATGAAAAAGAATGCTAACGTATGATAAAGAAGAATGCTAACGTGTGATGAAGAAGAATGCTAACGTGTGATGAAAAAAAACACTAACGTGCGATCACCAAGAACGCTAACGTGCGATCACCAAGAAACGCTAACGTGCGATCACCAAGAACGCTAACGTGCGATCACCAAAAACGCTAACGTGCGATCACCAAGAACGCTAACGTGCGATCACCAAAAACGCTAACGTGCGATCACAAAGAACGCTAACGTGCGATCACCAAGAACGCTAACGTGCGATCACCAAGAACGCTAACGTGCGATCACCAAAAACACTAACATTCGATGACAAAGAACGCTAACGTGCGATCACCAAAAACGCTAACGTGCGATCACCAAGAACGCTAACGTGCGATCACCAAGAACGCTAACGTGCTATCACCAAGAACGCTAACGTGCGATGACAAAGAATGCTAACGTGCGATGACAAAGAACGCTAACGTGCGATCACCAACAACGCTAACGTGCTATCACCAAAAACGCTAACATGCGATCACCAAAAACGCTAACGTGCGATCACCAAGAACGCTAATGTGCGATCACCAAGAACGCTAACGTGCGATCACCAAAAACGCTAACGTGCGATCACCAAAAACGCTAACGGGCGATCACCAAAAACGCTAACGTTCGATGACAAAGAACGCTAACGTGCGATCACCAAGAACACTAACGTGCGATGACAAAGAAAGCTAACGTGCGATCACTAAAAACGCTAACGTGCGATCACCAAGAACGCTAATGTGCGATCACCAAAAACGCTAACGTGCGATCACCAAGAACGCTAACGTGTGACAAAGAACGCTAAAGTGTGATAATAAAGAATGCTAACGTATGATAAAGAAGAATGCTAACGTTTGATGAAGAAGAATGCTAACGTATGATAAAAAAGAATGCTAACGTGTGATGAAGAAGAATGCTAACATGTGATGAAAAAGAATGCTAACGTATGATAAAGAAGAATGCTAACGTGTGATGAAGAAGAATGCTAACGTGTGATGAAAAAAAACACTAACGTGCGATCACCAAGAACACTAACGTGCGATCACCAAGAACGCTAACGTGCGATGACGAAGAACGCTATCGTGCGATCACCAAAAAACGCTAACGTGCGATCACCAAGAACGCTAACGTGCGATCACCAAAAACGCTAACGTGCGATCACCAAAAACGCTAACGTGCGATCACAAAGAACGCTAACGTGCGATCACCAAGAACGCTAACGTGCGATCACCAAGAACGCTAACGTGCGATGACGAAGAACGCTTGTGCGATCACCAAGAACGCTAACGTGCGATCACCAAAAACGCTAACGTGCGATGACGAAGAACGCTTGTGCGATCACCAAGAACTCTAATGTGCGATCACCAAAAACGCTAACGTGCGATCACCAAGAACGCTAACGTGCGATGACGAAGAACGCTTGTGCGATCACCAAGAACGCTAATGTGCGATCACCAAAAACGCTAACGTGCGATCACCAAAAACGCTAACGTGCGTTGACGAAGAACGCTAACGTGCGTTGACGAAGAACGCTAACGTGCGATCACCAAAAACGCTAACGTGCGATGACAAAGAACGCTAACGTGCGATCACCAAAAACGCTAACGGGCGATCACCAAAAACGCTAACGTTCGATGACAAAGAACGCTAACGTGCGATCACCAAGAACACTAACGTGCGATGACAAAGAAAGCTAACGTGCGATCACTAAAAACGCTAACGTGCGATCACCAAGAACGCTAACGTGCGATGACAAAGAACGCTAACGTGCGATCACCAAAAACGCTAACGTTCAATGACAAAGAACGCTAACGTGCGATCACCAAGAACGCTAATGTGCGATCACCAAGAACGCTAACGTGCGATCACCAAGAACGCTAATGTGCGATGACGAAGAACGCTAACGTGCGATCACCAAGAACGCTAACGTTCAATGACAAAGAACGCTAACGTTCAATGACAAAGAACGCTAACGTGCGATGACAAAGAACGCTAACGTGCGATCACCAAGAACGCTAATGTGCGATGACGAAGAACGCTAACGTGCGATCACCAAGAACGCTAACGTTCAATGACAAAGAACGCTAACGTTCAATGACAAAGAACGCTAACGTGCGATGACAAAGAACGCTAACGTGCGATGACAAAGAACGCTAACGTGCGATCACCAAGAACGCTAACGTGCTATCACCAAGAACGCTAACGTGCGATCACCAAGAACGCTAACGTTCAATGACAAAGAACGCTAACGTTCGATGACAAAGAACGCTAACGTGCGATGACAAAGAACGCTAACGTGCGATCACCAAAAACGCTAACGTGCGTTGACGAAGAACGCTAACGTGCGATCACCAAAAACGCTAACGTGCGATCACCAAGAACGCTAACGTGCGATGACGAAGAACGCTAACGTGCGATGACGAAGAACGCTAACGTGCGATCACCAAGAACGCTAACGTTCAATGACAAAGAACGCTAACGTTCAATGACAAAGAACGCTAACGTGCGATGACAAAGAACGCTAACGTGCGATGACAAAGAACGCTAACGTGTGATCACCAAGAACGCTAACGTGCTATCACCAAGAACGCTAACGTGCGATCACCAAGAAAGCTAACGTTCAATGACAAAGAACGCTAACGTTCGATGACAAAGAACGCTAACGTGCGATGACAAAGAACGCTAACGTGCGATCACCAAAAACGCTAACGTGCGTTGACGAAGAACGCTAACGTGCGATCACCAAAAACGCTAACGTGCGATCACCAAGAACGCTAACGTGCGATGACGAAGAACGCTAACGTGCGATGACGAAGAACGCTAACGTGCGATCACCAAGAACGCTAACGTGCTATCACCAAGAACGCTAACGTGCGATCACCAAGAACGCTAACGTTCAATGACAAAGAACGCTAACGTTCAATGACAAAGAACGCTAACGTGCGATGACAAAGAACGCTAACGTGCGATCACCAAAAACGCTAACGTGCTATCACCAAGAACGCTAACGTGCGATCACCAAGAACGCTAACGTTCAATGACAAAGAACGCTAACGTTCGATGACAAAGAACGCTAACGTGCGATGACAAAGAACGCTAACGTGCGATCACCAAAAACGCTAACGTGCGTTGACGAAGAACGCTAACGTGCGATCACCAAAAACGCTAACGTGCGATCACCAAGAACGCTAACGTGCGATGACAAAGAACGCTAACGTGCGATCACCAAAAACGCTAACGTGCGATGACAAAGAACGCTAACGTGCGATCACCAAAAACGCTAACGTTCAATGACAAAGAACGCTAACGTGCGATCACCAAGAACGCTAATGTGCGATCACCAAGAACGCTAACGTGCGATCACCAAGAACGCTAATGTGCGATGACGAAGAACGCTAACGTGCGATCACCAAGAACGCTAACGTTCAATGACAAAGAACGCTAACGTTCAATGACAAAGAACGCTAACGTGCGATGACGAAGAACGCTAACGTGCGATCACCAAAAACGCTAACGTGCGATCACCAAGAACGCTAACGTGCGATGACGAAGACCGCTAACGTGCGATCACCAAAAACGCTAACGTGCGATGACGAAGAACGCTAACGTGTGATGACGAAGAACGCTATCGTGCGATCACCAAAAACGCTAACGTGCGATGACGAAGAACGCTAACGTGCGATCACCAAAAACGCTAACGTGCGATGACGAAGAAAGCTAACGTGTGATGACGAAGAACGCTAATGTGCGATCACCAAAAACGCTAACGTGCGATCACCAAGAACGCTAACGTGCGATGACGAAGAACGCTAAAGTGCGATCACCAAGAACGCTAACGTGCGATCACCAAAAACGCTAACGTGCGATGACGAAGAACGCTTGTGCGATCACCAAGAACTCTAATGTGCGATCACCAAAAACGCTAACGTGCGATCACCAAGAACGCTAACGTGCGATGACGAAGAACGCTTGTGCGATCACCAAGAACGCTAATGTGCGATCACCAAAAACGCTAACGTGCGATCACCAAAAACGCTAACGTGCGTTGACGAAGAACGCTAACGTGCGTTGACGAAGAACGCTAACGTGCGATCACCAAAAACGCTAACGTGCGATCACCAAAAACGCTAACGTTCGATGACAAAGAACGCTAACGTGCGATCACCAAGAACGCTAACGTGCGATGACAAAGAAAGCTAACGTGCGATCACTAAAAACGCTAACATGCGATGACAAAGAACGCTAACGTGCGATCACCAAGAACGCTAACGTGTGATCACCAAAAACGCTAACGTGCGATGACGAAGAACGCTAACGTGCGATGACGAAGAACGCTAACGTGCGATGACGAAGAACGCTAACGTGCGATCACCAAGAACGCTAACGTGCGATCACCAAGAACGCTAACGTGCGATCACCAAGAACGCTAACATGCGATCACCAAAAACGCTAACGTGCGATCACCAAAAACGCTAACGTGCGATCACCAAAAACGCTAACGTGCGATCAACAAAAACGCTAACGTGCGATGACAAAGAACGCTAACGTGCGATCACCAAGAACGCTAACGTGCTATCACCAAAAACGCTAACATGCGATCACCAAAAACGCTAACGTGCGATCACCAAGAACGCTAACGTGCGATCACCAAGAACGCTAACGTGCGATCACCAAAAACGCTAACGTGCGATCACCAAAAACGCTAACGTTCGATGACAAAGAACGCTAACGTGCGATCACCAAGAACGCTAATGTGCGATGACCAAGAACGCTAACGTGCGATCACCAAGAACGCTAACGTTCGATGACAAAGAACGCTAACGTGCGATCACCAAAAACGCTAACGTGCGATCACCAAGAACGCTAATGTGCGATCACCAAAAACGCTAACGTGCGTTGACGAAGAACGCTAACGTGCGATGACGAAGAACGCTTGTGCGATCACCAAGAACGCTAACGTGCGATCACCAAAAACGCTAACGTGCGATGACGAAGAACGCTTGTGCGATCACCAAGAACTCTAATGTGCGATCACCAAAAACGCTAACGTGCGATCACCAAGAACGCTAACGTGCGATGACGAAGAACGCTTGTGCGATCACCAAGAACGCTAATGTGCGATCACCAAAAACGCTAACGTGCGATCACCAAAAACGCTAACGTGCGATGACGAAGAACGCTTGTGCGATCACCAAGAACTCTAATGTGCGATCACCAAAAACGCTAACGTGCGATCACCAAGAACACTAACGTGCGATGACAAAGAAAGCTAACGTGCGATCACTAAAAACGCTAACGTGCGATCACCAAGAACGCTAACGTGCGATCACCAAGAACGCTAATGTGCGATCACCAAGAACGCTAACGTGCAATCACCAAGAACGCTAACGTGCGATGACGAAGAACGCTAACGTGCGATCACCAAAAACGCTAACGTTCGATGACAAAGAACGCTAACGTGCGATCACCAAGAACGCTAACGTGCGATGACAAAGAAAGCTAACGTGCGATCACTAAAAACGCTAACATGCGATGACAAAGAACGCTAACGTGCGATCACCAAGAACGCTAACGTGCTATCACCAAAAACGCTAATGTGCGATCACCAAGAACGCTAACGTGCGATCACCAAGAACGCTAACGTTCGATCACCAAGAACGCTAATGTGCTATCACCAAAAACGCTAACATGCGATCACCAAAAACGCTAACGTGCGATCACCAAGAACGCTAACGTGCGATCACCAAAAACGCTAACGTGCGATCACCAAAAACGCTAACGTGCGATGACAAAGAACGCTAACGTGCGATCACCAAGAACGCTAACGTGCGATCACCAAGAACGCTAACGTGCGATCACCAAGAACGCTAAGGTGCGATCACCAAAAACGCTAACGTGCGATCACCAAAAACGCTAACGTGCGATCACCAAGAGCGCTAACGTGCGATCACCAAGAACGCTAACGTGCGATCACCAAGAACGCTAACGTGCGATCACCAAGAACGCTAACGTGCTATCACCAAAAACGCTAACATGTGATCACCAAAAACGCTAATGTGCGATCACCAAGAACGCTAACGTGCGATCATCAAAAACGCTAACGTGCGATCACCAAAAACGCTAACGTGCGATCACCAAGAAGGCTAACGTGTGACAAAGAACGCTAACGTGCTATCACCAAAAACGCTAACGTTCGATGACAAAGAACGCTAACGTGCGATCACCAAGAACGCTAACGTGCTATCACCAAGAATGCTAACATGCGATCACCAAAAACGCTAACGTGCGATCACCAAGAATGCTAACGTGCGATCACCAAAAACGCTAACGTGCGATCACCAAGAACGCTAACGTGTGACAAAGAACACTAACGTGCGATCACCAAAAACGCTAACGTTCGATGACAAAGAACGCTAACGTGCGATCACCAAAAACGCTAACGTGCGATCACCAAAAACGCTAACGTGCGATCACCAAAAACGCTAACGTTCGATGACAAAGAACGCTAACGTGCGATCACCAAAAACGCTAACGTTCGATGACAAAGAACGCTAACGTACGATCACCAAAAACGCTAACGTTCGATGACAAAGAACGCTAATGTGCGATCACCAAAAACGCTAACGTGCGATCACCAAGAACGCTAACGTGTGACAAAGAACGCTAAAGTGTGATAAAGAAGAATGCTAACATATGATAAAGAAGAATGCTAACGTGTGATGAAAAAGAATGCTAACGTGTGATAAAGAAGAATGCTAACGTATGATAAAGAAGAATGCTAACGTATGATGAAGAAGAATGCTAACGTATGATGAAGAATAATGCTAACGTGTGATGAAGAAGAACGCTAACGTGTGATGAAGAAGAATGCTAACGTGTGATGAAGAAGAATGCTAACGTGTGATGAAGAAGAATGCTAACGTGTGATGAAGAAGAATGCTAACGTGTGATGAAGAAGAATGCTAACGTGTGATGAAGAAGAATGCTAACGTGTGATGAAGAATAATGCTATTGTGTGATGAAAAAGAATGCTAACGTGTGATGAAGAAGAATGCTAACGTGTGATGAAGAAGAATGCTAACGTGTGATGAAGAAGAATGCTAACGTGTGATGAAGAAGAATGCTAACGTGTGATGAAGAAGAATGCTAACGTGTGATGAAAAAGAATGCTAACGTGAGATGAAGAATAATGCTATTGTGTGATGAAAAAGAATGCTAACGTGTGATGAAGAAGAATGCTAACGTGTGATGAAGAAGAATGCTAACGTGTGATGAAGAAGAATGCTAACGTGTGCTGAAGAAGATTAGCATGTAGCAAATGAAAGATTCCTGATAGTAAAGTTCCACAGTAAGATAGTGTTGATTCCTACTAGTTGATAGTAAAGTTCCACAGTAAGATAGTGTTGATTCCTACTAGTTGATAGTAAAGTTCCACAGTAAGATAGTGTTGATTCCTACTAGTTGATAGTAAAGTTCCACAGTAAGATAGTGTTGATTCCTACTAGTTGATAGTAAAGTTCCACAGTAAGATAGTGTTGATTCCTACTAGTTGATAGTAAAGTTCCACAGTAAGATAGTGTTGATTCCTGATAGTTGATAGTAAAGTTCCACAGTAAGATAGTGTTGATTCCTACTAGTTGATAGTAAAGTTCCACAGTAAGATAGTGTTGATTCCTACTAGTTGATAGTAAAGTTCCACAGTAAGATAGTGTTGATTCCTACTAGTTGATAGTAAAGTTCCACAGTAAGATAGTGTTGATTCCTACTAGTTGATAGTAAAGTTCCACAGTAAGATAGTGTTGATTCCTGATAGTTGATAGTAAAGTTCCACAGTAAGATAGTGTTGATTCCTACTAGTTGATAGTAAAGTTCCACAGTAAGATAGTGTTGATTCCTACTAGTTGATAGTAAAGTTCCACAGTAAGATAGTGTTGATTCCTACTAGTTGATAGTAAAGTTCCACAGTAAGATAGTGTTGATTCCTACTAGTTGATAGATAGTGTTGATGTTGATGTCAGACTAAATCCAAGTGACAGCACATAAAATGCTGCAGGCTCTCATGTCTTCTTCTTCTGAGAGGAAAACAAGAAGTGATCCTCTCAGGTTTACTTCTTTTTGTTTGGTTCTTCTTTGGTTCTGGTTGTTTGCTTATTTTTGATTGGTTCTTGTTTGGTTCTGGTTGTCTACTTCTTTTTGTTTGGTTGTAGTTTGGTTCTAATTGTCTACTTCTTTTTGTTCGGTTCTTGTTTGGTTGTAGTTTGCTTCTGGTTGTCTACTTTTGTTTGGTTCTTGTTTGGTTGTAGTTTGGTTCTGGTTGTCTACTTCTTTTTGTTTGGTTCCAGTTTGGTTCTGGTTGTCTACTTTTTGTTTGTTTCTAGTTTTGTTCTGGTTGTCTACTCCTTTTTGTTTGGTTCTTGTTTGATTCTGTTTTTTTGGTTTTTGTTTGGTTCCGTTTGTTTACTTATTTTTGTTTGGTTCTTGTTTGGGTCTGGTTGTTTACTTATTTTTGTTTGGTTCTTCTTTGGTTCTGGTTGTCTACTTCTTTTTGTTTGGTTGTAGTTTGGTTCTAATTGTCTACTTCTTTTTGTTCGGTTCTTGTTTGGTTGTAGTTTGCTTCTGGTTGTCTACTTTTTGTTTGGTTCTTGTTTGGTTATAGTTTGGTTCTGGTTGTCTACTTCTTTTTGTTTGGTTCCAGTTTGGTTCTGGTTGTCTACTTTTTGTTTGTTTCTAGTTTTGTTCTGGTTGTCTACTCCTTTTTGTTTGGTTCTTGTTTGATTCTGTTTTTTGTTTGGTTCCGTTTGTTTACTTATTTTTGTTTGGTTCTTGTTTGGGTCTGGTTGTTTACTTATTTTTGTTTGGTTCTTCTTTGGTTCTGGTTGTCTACTTATTTTTGTTCGGTTCTTGTTTGGTTTTTGTTTAGTTCTTGTTTGGTTCTGGTTGTCTACTTCTTTTTGTTTGGTTCCAGTTTGGTTCTGGTTGTCTACTTTTTGTTTGGTTCCAGTTTGGTTCTGGTTGTCTACTTTTTGTTTGGTTCCAGTTTGGTTCTGGTTGTCTACTTTTTGTTTGGTTCTGGTTGTCTACTTCTTTTTGTTTGGTTCTGGTTGTCTACTTTTTGTTTGGTTCTAGTTCTGTTCTTGTTGTCTACTCCTTTTTGTTTGGTTCTTGTTTGATTCTGGTTTTTTTTTGTTTTTGTTTGGTTCCGTTTGTTTACTTATTTTTGTTTGGTTCTTGTTTGGGTCTGGTTGTCTACTTATTTTTGTTCAGTTCTTGTTTGGTTTTTGTTTAGTTCTTGTTTGGTTCTGGTTGTCTACTTCTTTTTGTTTGGTTCCAGTTTGGTTCTGGTTGTCTACTTTTTGTTTGGTTCTGGTTGTCTACTTCTTTTTGTTTGGTTCGTGTTTGATTCTGTTTGTTTACTTCTTTTTGTTTGGTTCTTGGTTGGTTCTGGTTGTTTGGTTTCTGATTATTTACTTATTGTTTGGTTCTGGTTGTCTTATTTTTGTTTGGTTGTTGTTTGGTTTTTGTTTGATTCTGGTTTGTTTATTTCTTTTTGTGTGGGTTTTTGTTGTCTACTTCATTTTGTTTGGTTCTGGTTGTTTGGTTCTAGTTTTGTTCTTGTTGTCTACTTATTTTTGTTTGGTTATGGTTGTCTACTTTTTGTTTGGTTGTTGTTGTTTGGTTTTTGTTTGATTCTGGTTTGTTTATTTCTTTTTGTGTGGGTTTTTGTTGTCTACTTCATTTTGTGTGGTTCTGGTTGTTTGGTTCTCGTTGTCTACTTTGCTTGGTTCTAGTTTTGTTCTTGTTGTCTACTTATTTTTGTTTGGTTATGGTTGTCTACATTTTGTTTGTTTCTAGTTTTGTTTTTGTTTTCTACTTCTTTTTGTTTGGTTCTGGTTGTTTGGATTTCTTTGGTTCTGGTTGTTTACCTATTTTTGTTTGGTTCTTGTTGCCTACTTATTGTTTTGGTTCTGGTTGTTTGGTTCTGTTTGTCTACTTATTTTTGTTTGGTTCTGGTCTTGATTTTTCTTTGGTTCTTTTATTATTTTTTATTTGGTTCTGGTTGTTTACTTATTTTTGTTCAGTTCTTGTTTTGTTTCTGGTTGTTGATAAATCAATCTAAGTGTATTTATATAGCCCTAAATCACAAGTGTCTCAAAGGGCTGCACAAGCTACAACAACATCCTTGGCTCAGATCCCACATCAGGGCAAGAAAACATTCAACCCAATGGGACACAATGAGAAACCTTGGAGGGGACTGCAGATGTGTACCAACTGTAATCTTTTCATGCTAGACATAGGGAGACACGAAAATATTACGTTACAGTCATGGAGCTGAGACGTATCGAACGCATGAATAATGATCTCAGCATATACAATTATTAAATAGGTGTGTAATTGTTTGGTTGTCAAATGTTAAGGTGGTATTATTAAATAGGTGTGTAATTGTTTGGTTGTCAAATGTTAAGGTGGTATTATTAAATAGGTGTATAATTGTTTGGTTGTCAAATGTTAAGGTGGTATTATTAAATAGGTGTGTAATTGTTTGGTTGTCAAATGTTAAGGTGGTATTATTAAATAGGTGTATAATTGTTAGGTTGTCAAATGTTAAGGTGGTATTATTAAATAGGTGTGTAATTGTTTGGTTGTCAAATGTTAAGGTGGTATTATTAAATAGGTGTGTAATTGTTTGGTTGTCAAATGTTAAGGTGGTATTATTAAATAGGTGTGTAATTGTTTGGTTGTCAAATGTTAAGGTGGTATTATTAAATAGGTGTATAATTGTTTGGTTGTCAAATGTTAAGGTGGTATTATTAAATAGGAGTCGGTGTCTAGCGATAATCAGCATTTCCATTTGTTTGGTTTTTGGTTGGTTCTGGTTGTCTACTTCTTTTTGTGTGGTTCTTGTTCGGTTCTGGTTGTCCACTTATTTATGTTTGGTTCTGGTTGTTTACTTTTTTTTGTTTGGTTATTGTTTGGTTCTGGTTGTTTACTTATTTTTGTTTGGTTCTGGTTGTCTACTTATTTTGGTTTGGTTCTGGTTGTTAACCTATTTATATTTAGTTCTTGTTGTCTACTTTTGGTTTGGTTCCGGTTGTTTGTTTTTTGTTTAATTCTGGTTGTCTACTTCTTTTTGTGTGGTTCTTGTTCAGTTCTGGTTGTCCACTTATTTGTGTTTGGTTCTGGTTGTTTGGTTTTTGTTTCGTTCTGGTTGTCTACTTCTTTTTGTTTGATTCTGGTTGTTTACTTCTTTTTGTTTGGTTCTTCTTTGGTTCTGGTTGTCTACTTATTTTGGTTTGGTTCTGGTTGTTAACCTATTTATATTTGGTTCTTGTTATCTACTTTTGGTTTGGTTCTTGTTGCTGTTTTTTGTTTAATTCTGGTTGTTTACTTATTTTTGTTTGGTTCTTGTTGTCTATTTTTGTTTGGTTCTTGCTTGGTTCTGGTTGTCCACTTATTCATGTTTGGTTCTGGTTGTTTACTTTTTTTTGTTTGGTTCTCTTTTGGTTCTGGTTGTCTAGTTTTTGTTTGGTTATTGTTTGGTTCTGGTTGTTTACTTATTTTTGTTTGGTTCTTCTTTGGTTCTGGTTGTCTACTTATTTTGGTTTGGTTCTGGTTGTTAACCTATTTATATTTAGTTCTTGTTGTCTACTTTTGGTTTGGTTCCAGTTGTTTGTTTTTTGTTTAATTCTGGTTGTCTACTTCTTTTTGTGTGGTTCTTGTTCAGTTCTGGTTGTCCACTTATTTGTGTTTGGTTCTGGTTGTTTGGTTTTTGTTTAGTTCTGGTTGTCTACTTCTTTTTGTTTGATTCTGGTTGTTTACTTATTTTTGTTTGGTTCTGGTTGTTAACCTATTTATATTTGGTTCTTGTTATCTACTTTTGGTTTGGTTCTTGTTGTTTTTTGTTTAATTCTGGTTGTTTACTTATTTTTGTTTGGTTCTTGTTGTCTATTTTTGTTTGGTTCTTGCTTGGTTCTGGTTGTCCACTTATTTATGTTTGGTTCTGGTTGTTTACTTTTTTTTGTTTGGTTCTTTTTTGGTTCTGGTTGTCTAGTTTTTGTTTGGTTATTGTTTGGTTCTGGTTGTTTACTTATTTTTGTTTGGTTCTTCTTTAGTTCTGGTTGTCTACTTATTTTGGTTTGGTTCTGGTTGTTAACCTATTTATATTTGGTTCTTGTTGTCTACTTTTGGTTTGGTTCCGGTTGTTTGTTTTTTTGTTTAATTCTGGTTGTCTACTTCTTTTTGTGTGGTTCTTGTTCAGTTCTGGTTGTCCACTTATTTGTGTTTGGTTCTGGTTGTTTGGTTTTTGTTTAGTTCTGGTTGTCTACTTCTTTTTGTTTGATTCTGGTTGTTTACCTATTTTTGTTTGGTTCTTCTTTGGTTCTGGTTGTCTATTTATTTTGGTTTGGTTCTGGTTGTTAACCTATTTATATTTGGTTCTTGTTATCTACTTTTGGTTTGGTTCTTGTTGTTTTTTGTTTAATTCTGGTTGTTTACTTATTTTTGTTTGGTTCTTGTTTATTTTTGTTTGGTTCTTGCTTGGTTCTGGTTGTCCACTTATTCATGTTTGGTTCTGGTTGTTTACTTTTTTTGTTTGGTTCTTTTTTGGTTCTGGTTGTCTAGTTTTTGTTTGGTTATTGTTTGGTTCTGGTTGTTTACTTATTTTTGTTTGGTTCTTCTTTGGTTCTGGTTGTCTACTTATTTTGGTTTGGTTCTGGTTGTTAACCTATTTATATTTGGTTCATGTTGCCTACTTTTGGTTTGGTTCCGGTTGTTTGTTTTTTTGTTTAAGTCTGGTTGTCTACTTCTTTTTGTGTGGTTCTTGTTGTCCACTTATTTGTGTTTGGTTCTGGTTGTTTGGTTTTTGTTTAGTTCTGGTTGTCTACTTCTTTTTGTTTGATTCTTGTTTGGTTCTGGTTGTTTACCTATTTTTGTTTGGTTCTTCTTTGGTTCTGGTTGTCTACTTATTTTGGTTTGGTTCTGGTTGTTAACCTATTTATATTTGGTTCTTGTGGACTACTTTTGGTTTGGTTCCGGTTGTTTGTTTTTTGTTTAATTCTGGTTGTCTACTTCTTTTTGTGTGGTTCTTGTTCAGTTCTGGTTGTCCACTTATTTGTGTTTGGTTCTGGTTGTTTGGTTTTTGTTTCGTTCTGGTTGTCTACTTCTTTTTGTTTGATTCTTGTTTGGTTCTGGTTGTTTACTTATTTTTATTTGGTTCTTCTTTGGTTCTGGTTGTCTACTTATTTTTGTTTGGTTCTTCTTTGGTTCTGGTTGTCTACTTATTTTTGTTCGGTTCTTGTTTGGTTTTTGTTTAGTTCTTGTTTGGTTCTGGTTGTCTACTTCTTTTTGTTTGGTTCCAGTTTGGTTCTGGTTGTCTACTTTTTGTTTGGTTCTGGTTGTCTACTTCTTTTTGTTTGGTTCGTGTTTGATTCTGTTTGTTTACTTCTTTTTGTTTGGTTCTTGGTTGGTTCTGGTTGTTTGGTTTCTGATTATTTACTTATTGTTTGGTTCTGGTTGTCTTATTTTTGTTTGGTTGTTGTTTGGTTTTTGTTTGATTCTGGTTTGTTTATTTCTTTTTGTGTGGGTTGTTGTTGTCTACTTTTGGTTTGGTTACGGTTGTTTGTTTTTTGTTTAATTCTGGTTGTCTACTTCTTTTTGTGTGGTTCTTGTTCAGTTCTGGTTGTCCACTTATTTGTGTTTGGTTCTGGTTGTTTGTTTTTTGTTTGGTTTTGGTTGTTTCCTTTTTTTTGTTTGGTTCTGGTTGTCTACTTTTTGTTTGGTTCTGGTTGTTTACTTCTTTTTGTTGTGTTCTTCTTTAGTTCTGGTTGTCTACTTCTTTTTGTTTGATTCTTGTTTGGTTCTGGTTGTTTAGTTTTTGTTTGGTTCTGATTGTTTATACTTATTTTTGTTTGGTTCTTCTTTGGTTCTGGTTGTCTACTTATTTTGGTTTGGTTCTGGTTGTTAACCTATTTATATTTGGTTCTTGTTGTCTACTTTTGGTTTGGTTCTGGTTGTTTGTTTAATTCTGGTTGTTTACTTATTTTTGTTTGGTTCCTGCTTGGTTCTGGTTGTTTACTTATTTTTGTTTGGTTCTTCTTTGGTTCTGGTTGTCTACTTATTTTGGTTTGGTTCTGGTTGTTAACCTATTTATATTTGGTTCTTGTTGTCTACTTTTGGTTTGGTTCCGGTTGTTTGTTTTTTGTTTAATTCCGGTTGTCTACTTCTTTTTGTGTGGTTCTTGTTCAGTTCTGGTTGTCCACTTATTTGTGTTTGGTTCTGGTTGTTTGTTTTTTGTTTGGTTTTGGTTGTTTACTTTTTTTTGTTTGGTTCTTTTTTGGTTCTGGTTGTCTACTTTTTGTTTGGTTCTGGTTGTTTACTTCTTTTTGTTGTGTTCTTCTTTAGTTCTGGTTGTCTACTTCTTTTTGTTTGATTCTTGTTTGGTTCTGGTTGTTTAGTTTTTGTTTGGTTCTGGTTGTTTACTTATTTTTGTTTGGTTCTTCTTTGGTTCTTGTTGTCTACTTATTTTGGTTCGGTTCTGGTTGTTAACCTATTTATATTTGGTTCTTGTTGTCTACATTTGGTTTGGTTCTGGTTGTTTGTTTAATTCTGGTTGTTTACTTATTTTTGTTTGGTTCCTGCTTGGTTCTGGTTGTTTACCTATCTTTGTTTGGCTCTTGTTTGGTTCTGGTTGTCTACTTATTTTTGTTTGATTCTTGTTTGGTTCTGGTTGTTTAGTTTTTGTTTGGTTCTGGTTGTTTACTTATTTTTGTTTGGTTCTTCTTTGGTTCTGGTTGTCTACTTATTTTGGTTTGGTTCTGGTTGTTAACCTATTTATATTTGGTTCTTGTTGTCTACTTTTGGTTTGGTTCCAGGTGTTTGTTTTGTTTAATTCTGGTTGTCTACTTCTTTTTGTGTGGTTCTTGTTCGGTTCTGGTTGTCCACTTATTTTTGTTTGGTTCTGGTTGTTTACTTTTTTTTGTTTGGTTCTCTTTTGGTTCTGGTTGTCTACTTTTTGTTTGGTTATTGCTTGGTTCTGGTTGTTCACTTATTTTTGTTGTGTTCTTCGGTTCTGGTTGTCTACTTCTTATTGTTTTATTCTTGTTTGGTTCTGGTTGTTTGGTTTTTGTTTGGTTCTGGTTGTTTACTTATTTTTGTTTGGTTCTTCTTTGGTTCTGGTTGTCTACTTATGTTGGTTTGGTTCTGGTTGTTAACCTATTTATATTTGGTTCTTGTTGTCTACTTTTGGTTTGGTTCCGGGTGTTTGTTTTTTGTTTAATTCTGGTTGTCTACTTCTTTTTGTGTGGTTCTTGTTCAGTTCTGGTTGTCCACTTATTTGTGTTTGGTTCTGGTTGTTTGGTTTTTGTTTCGTTCTGGTTGTCTACTTCTTTTTGTTTGATTCTTGTTTGGTTCTGGTTGTTTACTTATTTTTGTTTGGTTCTTCTTTCGTTCTGGTTGTCTACTTATTTTTGTTTGGTTCTTCTTTGGTTCTGGTTGTCTACTTATTTTTGTTCGGTTCTTGTTTGGTTTTTGTTTAGTTCTTGTTTGGTTCTGGTTGTGTACTTCTTTTTGTTTGGTTCGTGTTTGATTCTGTTTGTTTACTTCTTTTTGTTTGGTTCTTGGTTGGTTCTGGTTGTTTGGTTTCTGATTATTTACTTATTGTTTGGTTCTGGTTGTCTTATTTTTGTTTGGTTGTTGTTTGGTTTTTGTTTGATTCTGGTTTGTTTATTTCTTTTTGTGTGGGTTGTTGTTGTCTACTTTTGGTTTGGTTACGGTTGTTTGTTTTTTGTTTAATTCTGGTTGTCTACTTCTTTTTGTGTGGTTCTTGTTCAGTTCTGGTTGTCCACTTATTTGTGTTTGGTTCTGGTTGTTTGTTTTTTGTTTGGTTTTGGTTGTTTACTTTTTTTTTGTTTGGTTCTTTTTTGGTTCTGGTTGTCTACTTTTTGTTTGGTTCTGGTTGTTTACTTCTTTTTGTTGTGTTCTTCTTTAGTTCTGGTTGTCTACTTCTTTTTGTTTGATTCTGGTTGTTTAGTTTTTGTTTGGTTCTGGTTGTTTATACTTATTTTTGTTTGGTTCTTCTTTGGTTCTGGTTGTCTACTTATTTTGGTTTGGTTCTGGTTGTTAACCTATTTATATTTGGTTGTTGTTGTCTACTTTTGGTTTGGTTCTGGTTGTTTACTTATTTTTGTTTGGTTCCTCCTTGGTTCTGGTTGTTTACCTATCTTTGTTTGGCTCTTGTTTGGTTCTGGTTGTCTATTTCTTTTTGTTTGGTCATTGTTGTTTACTTGTTTTGTTTGGTTCTGGTTGTTTTGGGTCAATTGGAGGATTACCACTCAGTTCTAAAGATAGAACCAGCTGTAGAAGCACACTTTTACACACTTATCTACTTGATAATAGATGAATAGAACAAATGGATGGATAAATATTAATGATGGATGAGGTAAATTTGGGATAAATATGGATCATATATAAATAAATAAATAAGAATCTTCTCTTTCCTAAAATCTTTAAGCCACAACCACAGTGCATTTGCTTGACACACCTGGACCTCTGAGAGGGGCGGTGCTATTCATGTGTCACAATTAGGAAAATGAAAATGAGGATTCAGATTGATGATGCCAGCGTGGACAAAGCATTTTCTGGTCCACACACACACACACACACACACACACACACACACACACACACACACACACACACACACACACACACACACACACACACACACACTTGCATAATAGATGAAGCCTATCATTTGTCCCCTGATATTAGCCAGGTAATGAGTGTCCGGTGATAAATAGATAATCACATCTGCCTGTTTGGTTCATTTCCTGTCAGACATACACGACCAATGACGACTAATATTGTTCCCAGGAAGTCAGCATGCATGAATACATGCTATCAACACAGCTTTGCTTCTTTTTACACTTGAAAACAAAACGGCAATGGGCGCAGACAAAGCATTGTGTGTGTGTGTGTGTGTGTGTGTGCGTACGATTCGCTGTGCATGAGTGCGTCGCCCGGGTAAAGTTTTACTTGGCGAACGGAGATGTCACACAAAGTCACCGTCCACATCAGCCAGCCGAGCGAAGAGGTCAGAGGTCACGGCAGCTAGCCACGCCAAGCTGGTGACGTCACGCCAACGCTCAGCGCCGCTTTTCGTCCACGGAGAGCAAATCGTCTCTCCGCTGTAATTGATGATGTCGTTAAAGTGATAGCCAATCAGTGCAACATGCAAATGAGGCCCAACCGAAACGGGAAGAGGACAAAGAAGACGGACGCCAACAGCTATTAGTGCTATTGATTTAGTAAGACATCTGTGTGTGTGTGTGTGTGTGTGTGTGTGTGTGTGTGTGTGTGTGTGTGTGTGTGTGTGTGCGTGTGTATCGGCCGGGGGAGGGGACAAGAAAAGGGGGGATGGTTCCATATGTCACCAGTCACAACACACACACACATCCATGTAGCAATAACACACATCTACAACATAATCATAATTAATTCCATCTTTTTGATCATGATCAATGATGTCATCGCCAGTTGGAACTTTAAAAGCGATCATATTGGCAAACACGTCACTTGATTGGCTTGACCTGATCATTCTTTTAATGCTTCTGATTGGCCTAACGGCTGCATTTGACCCTGGCAGGTAGAAATATGTGCACTTGTAGTAATATCTGTGTACATGTGGACTTAGCTGGGGTGTGTGTGCCTCGCCTCGCCGCACACGCACACACTAGAGATGCGCGGTTTGCGGGCACAACCGCGGAGTATCGGGCGGATGAAATTAAAAAAAATAAGATTTTATCCGCGCGCGGGTCGGGTCGGGCGGATTAATTAGATTTTTTTTTTTTTTTGCGGGTGGCAGTTAAACCAATTGGGAAATATATATACATAGTTAAATGTTGTTACCCACATACGAAAAACGAGCAGGCACCTGCAGCATATGCCACAACAGTGTATGATTGCGCACTGGTGTGCGTCTGGGTCGTGACAGCGTGGCACGCGCAAGTCTGTGCTGCATTGGATCAGTCTCCTTTCTTTAACAGGCAAAAGCTTTATAACCTCGCCATACCTGCCAACTTTTGAAATCAGAAAAACCTAGTAGCCAGGGTCCAAGGGCCGCAGGCCCCGGTAGGTCCAGGACAAAGTCCTGGTGGAGGGTTCAGGGCTTCGCCCCCCCGACGCAAAATGATTATTAGCATTCAGACAGGTTAAAATGTTGCTAAAACCATCACTTTTCTATCAGTCACAGTGACTTTTCAAAACAAAAATATTACAGCAAAAATCATATGGGTTGATTGGCATGTTTATTCTGTAAGCTAACTTCAATAGTTTGAAATTATTTTGACAGTTAATGCCAGTTATCCTGTCAACCTTTCACAAGACTTCAATATGTTAATTGAAAGTATAAACAGTATAAACACTTTTTACAGTAAACAAATGGTAAAACAGTACTAAACAATTCCATTAAAAAAAAAAATTGGTGTCATTATTAACTTTCTGTCCAAGCTTGTATAATCTACTGCCTTGTTCAATTGTAAAAAATATTCTGTGCCTAAAATTCACATTTCTATCACAATTATCATACTGTAAACATGGTAAGCTAACTTCATTAAAATTAATAGTCCTGTCAATAGCATGGAATTACAATTCAAATGTAGTTTTTTTGTAAGCCTTTCAAAAGAATTCAAAATATGAAAAATGAATGAAAATTAATTGAAGCCATCAGACACTTGAAAAGTGGCACATCACATCTCTAATGTAATCATTTTAACTTTTCAACAGAAATAGCACTGCAAAAATATTAAGGACATACTTCTGTATTTTGGTAGTTATGCTGTCAACATTTAACAAGATTTCTTCAACTTGGACTTGAAAGCATAAATAGTATAAACACTTTTAACAGTATGTCGTGCTGTGAAATACAGCCGACAGGATTGCGCACCAAACACGAAGCAAGGCCAAAGCGCACGCGCGCATGCATGGTGCAGGAGAACAAAGGACTTCTTTCATTTAAGGTTTGTGATAAACCATCAAACTCATTCGTTAAAAGGACTCTATAGTAATAGAAAGCGAATTTTTCTGGACATTATCATGCAAGAAAAGTTTATTTTTGGGACCGCGATCACCGCGTAATGATTTTTAAAGGTTGCATTACAAACATTTAACTGTCCCATGTGATCAGCCAGTGCGATTGGAAATCCATGCTCAATTATTGCCTCCGTAAATAAAACTTCGGGCGGGTGCGGGCGGATGGCGGGCGGGTGCAGTTCTGATCAAACGTTACATCGGGTGGATGGCGGATGGTTGACGACTTTCTGACGCGGTTGCGGATGAAATAAATTGCCTATCCGCGCATCTCTAGCACACACAATACACAAACTAAGCCAACGAGGTCAATTGGAGCTTCTATTATAAAGCTGACAAAGATCAACACACAGATTAGAGTGCGTGTACGTGTGTGTGTGCGCAGAGACACTTGCTGACACCACATCAGTCATTGAACAATAACGCAAACACACACACTTTCGCTAGTTAGTCATGATGACATCACGCTGATGTCTGCAGCTGATAAACAACAGGGGGCGGAGCCTAGCACCCAACCGACAACACACTTACGACGTGAGAACGTTGACTATAACAACTAATCAATAATCAACCCAAATGCATTCCAGATCAGCTGATTGATCTCTCTCTCTCTCTCTCTCTCGCTCGCTCACACACAATTTACCTGTAATGTAACGTGTGCTTCCTGTTGACCATATATGGAGAAGAGGCTGCAGGGAAACGACAGGAAACAGTAATTAGGGGCAAGGAATGACAAATAAACACATACTATGTGTGTGTGTGTGCAATTCGAAGTATGTCCTTTACACCAGCGTTTCTCAAAGTGTGGGGCGCGCCCCACTGGTGGGGAATAGAGACATGACAGGTGGGGCGCGAGGAACGGGAGGAAATTTCACTTTAAATTTTTTTTTTTAATTATTATATTCTTAGATTTTTTTTTTTACTAAGCTTTCATTTTCTATACACACTGTAAATCACTTTGTGATTCTGTCTGTGAAATCCGCTATATAAATAAATGGAAATTACCGGTACTTATTTTTACTGTAGGCTTTATATTTCTCGTTACGAGCGAAAGTTTGACAGACATAGCAACAGTAACTAATGGGGGCGGGGCTAAGCGGAACAAACTTTCGCGCGGATGGGTAGCAGGCTAATGTGTGGATCACAATTACACAAATATATACATTTGTGACTCGCACCTCAAAGGTCGTCGAGCCAGAGCCAGCGCCTGCAGAGAAACAAAAATGTGACGGGCACACACTGTGTCATTCACCGGGAAGCACTCGCGTCAAGGCAGCTCAGCCCCGAACTCAATGAGGTTTTAACAGATGTTGTGAGCGCGGTAAATTTGATCAAAACACGACCACTGAAAGCGCGACTGTTCTCTGCACTGTGTGAGGAAATGGGAGCTGATCATACAGCCGTGCTGTTTCACAGTGAAGCAAGGTGGCTCTCCTGGGGGAAAGTGCTGTCACTTGCCCTGTCTTGCCAAATGCATAGCTCCTCCTTTTTTGTTTTGCAAAGATTGCAAAGTGGCACTTTTATTGTATTTATTATTGAACTTGATGCAAGTTATTTTATTTATTATTGAACTTGATGCAAGTTATAACACTTTTTTGATTTATTATTGAACTTGATGCAAGTTATAACACTTTTGTTTTATTTATTATTGAACTTGATGCAAGTTATAACACTTTTGTTTTATTTATTATTGAACTTGATGCAAGTTATAACACTTTTTTTGATTTATTATTGAACTTGATGCAAGTTATTTGATTTATTATTGAACTTGATGCAAGTTATAACACTTTTATTTGATTTATTATTGAACTTGATGCAAGTTATAACACTTTTTTTTTATTGAACTTGATGCAAGTTATAACACTTTTTTTGATTTATTATTGAACTTGATGCAAGTTATTTGATTTATTATTGAACTTGATGCAAGTTATAACACTTTTTTTGATTTATTATTGAACGTGATGCAAGTTATTACACTTTTTGATTTATTATTGAACTTGATGCAAGTTATAACACTTTGATTTATTATTGAACTTGATGCAAGTTATAACACTTTTTTTTATTTATTATTGAACTTGATGCAAGTTATAACACTTTTATTTGATTTATTATTGAACTTGATGCAAGTTATAACACTTTTTTTGATTTATTATTGAACGTGATGCAAGTTATAACACTTTTTTTGATTTATTATTGAACTTGATGCAAGTTATAACAGTTTTTTTGATTTATTATTGAACGTGATGCAAGTTATAACACTTTTTTTGATTTATTATTGAACGTGATGCAAGTTATAACACTTTTTTTGATTTATTATTGAACTTGATGCAAGTTATAACACTTTTGTTTTATTTATTATTGAACTTGATGGAAGTTATTTTATTTATTATTGAACTTGATGCAAGTTATACCACAGCTGCACATTTATTTTATTTATTATTGAACTTAATGTTATTTTATGTTATTGAGTTCGAATGTATACAACTTGATGTTCAATAAATTTGAAAATGTTAAAGCTTGGCATTAGCGCTCTGTTGGGGCGATGGGGGCAGGTGGGGCTTGAAAACTGTCCCTTGTCCAAAGTGGGGGATGACAAAAAAAGTTTGAGAACCACTGCTTTACACACACGCACATGAAGGCATCTTCTGGTCTGCGCTTCAATTTGTGACGTCACCCCCTCCTAGTGGCACACACAGGTAGTGCAGGCAGAGTCCGCGCTTATTGTTGTTGTCATAATACACTATATTGCCAAAAGTATTTGACCACCTGCCTTGACTCACATATGAACTTGA
This sequence comes from Nerophis lumbriciformis, assembly GCF_033978685.3. NCBI lineage: Eukaryota > Metazoa > Chordata > Actinopteri > Syngnathiformes > Syngnathidae > Nerophis > Nerophis lumbriciformis. The sequence continues at coordinate 3,656,478 of NC_084564.2, forward strand.
AGTGTCATCCTATTCCTAACCCATAGGGTTCAATATGACCTTTTGCAGCTATTACAGCTTCAACTCTTCTGGGAAGGCTGTCCACAAGGTTGCGGAGTGTGTTTGTAGGAATTTTCAACCATTCTTCCAAAAGCGCATTGGTGAGGTCACACACTGATGTTGGTGGAGAAGTCCTGGCTCTCAGTCATCTCAAAGGTGTTCTATCGGGTTCAGGTCAGGACTCTGTGCAGGCCAGTCAAGTTCATCCACATCCATGTCTTTATGGACCTTGCTTTGTGCACTGGTGCACAGTCATGTTGGAAGAGGAAAGGGGCCCCGCTCCAAACTGTTCCTACAACGTTGGGAGCATGGAATTGTCCAAAATGTTTTGGTATCCTGGAGCATTCAAAGTTCCTTTCACTGGAACGAAGGGGCCAACTCCTGAAAAACAACCCCAATCCGTAATTCTTCCTACACCAAATTTAACACTCTGCACAATGCAGTCCGAAATGTAGCGTTCTCCTGGCAACCTCCAAACCCTAACTGGTCCATCAGATTGCCAGATGGAAAAGCGTAATTCATCACTCCAGAGAAGGCGCCTCCACTGCTCTAGAGTCCAGTGGCGACGTGCTTTACACCACTGCATCCCACGCTTTGCATTGGACTTGGTGATGTATGGCTTAGATGCAGCTGCTCGGCCATGGAAACCCATTTTAATGAAGCTCTCTGCGTACTGCACGTGGGCTAATTGGAAAGTCACGTGAAGTGTGGAGCTCTGTAGCAACTAGAGATGCGCGGTTTGCGGGCACAGCCGCGGAGTCCGCGGATTATTCGCGGATCGGGCGGATGAAATTAAAAAAAATTAGATTTTATCCGCGGGTCGGGTCGGGCGGTTGAAATAAAAAAAAATTAGATTTTAAATAGATTCAGGCGGGTGGCAGTTAAACCAATTGGGAAATATATATACATAGTTAAATGTTGTTACCCACATACGAAAAACGAGCAGGCACCTGCAGAATATGCCACAATAGAAAAAAAAGAAAAAGAGATGGACACTTTTACGGAGCGGAGAAGGGACGCCTCGCCGGGGTCCGGGACCGAGGCCCCTTCCCCCGAGAGGGCCCCACCGGGAGCCGTAGCTGAGGCGATCCGCGAGAAGGGCCCGACGCACGTCCAGGGTCACCACCGCACCGACACCCCGCCTCGTCCGCCTTCGCCGCGGCCGGTGTCACGCGCAGCAGGTAAGCAGCTTACCTGCCCGCCACCCCCCGTGGCCGGGGGCTCGGAACAGGGGTCACTCCACGCGCTCCGCCCGCGCAGCTTACCTGCCCGCCACCCCTGTTGCCGGGGGCGCGTAACAGGGGTCACTCCGCGCGCAGTGCGCTCACGAAAGGGGTGGGGCTCACCCTGGTTGATATAGACAGCAGGACGGTGGCCATGGAAGTCGGAACCCGCTAAGGAGTGTGTAACAACCCACCTGCCGAATCAACTAGCCCTGAAAATGGATGGCGCTGGAGCGTCGGGACCATACCCGGCCGTCGCCGGCAGCGAGACGCGCTTGGAGGTGCGCTCAGCGCGGCTCCCATATGATTGCGCACTGGTGTGCGTCTGGGTCGTGACAGCGTGGCACGCGAATGTCTGCACTGCATTGGATCAGTCTCCTTTCTTTAACAGGCAAAAGCTTTATAACCTCACTAATGCCTTGCATCGTCTATATTAGATATATAACAACGGGTGGGTGCGGTTCTGATCAAATGTTACATCGGGTGGATGGCGGATGGTTGACGACTTTCTGATGCGGTTGCGGATGAAATAATTGCCTATCCACGCATCTCTAGTAGCAACTGACTGTGCAGAAAGTCTTTGCACTTTGCGCTTCAGCATCCGCTGACCCCTCTCTGTCAGTTTACGTGTACCACTTTGTGACTGAGTTGCTGTTGTTCCCAAACTCTTCCATTTTCTTATAATAAAGCCGACAGTTGACTTTGGAATATTTAGGAGCGAGGAAATTTCACGACTGGATTTGTTGCACAGGTGGCATCCTATGTCAGTTACACGTTGGAAATCACTGAAAGCGGCCCATTCTTTCACAAATGTTTGTAGAAACAGTCTCAATGCCTTTTGGCAATATAGTTTTTGTTCGATTTCATAAAAGAACGTGTGTCTGACTTTGATCTGCTCCTCAGGAGGAGGACATGCCCGAGGAGGTGAACATCGATCACCTTCTGGACCTGAAGACGGACGGCGAGAGGATGCAAAGACTGCAGGTACAAAGAACAAAACCAGCTGTAACAATTAACAAATGGGTACATGAACACATCATCATCAGTGTGTGGTTGTGTCTTGATGTGTGTGTTCCTTTTCCAGGAGATTCTTCAGTCGTGTAACAACAACACGGAGGTAAAAACATCCCAGCATGCATCACTTTTAAAACACTTTTAAAAGTGTGTGTGTGTCAGGTGTTCATCAGCGAGCTGCTGGTGAAACTTCACGGCTTACAGAAGCAAGAGGAGCTCCACAACGACGGCATCGACCTCCCGCAGCTACACATCTACCCCGCCCGCCCCGGATCGTCCGACAGGGAGGTGCTGCACTGACAAAGCAAGCGCGCCCACTCCCTTTGAATGCCCCCCCCAACTCCTTCCTTCCTCCCCGCCCTTGCAGCACTATCTATGGAGAGAAATGTGTGTCTTTTTATGCAACCAAACAAAACATTTCTTTTTAAACTTAAAAATGTATTTGAAAAATAAAAATTTTAAAGAAAATTAATTTTTATTTTAGCTAATATCGAACCTTTGTTGTTTAACAGCACGTGATACCTGATATGGTATTTCTTTATTTTTTTTCGGTTTACAGTAAAATCCTGTAAAAAAACACACCGTAAAAAAAAAACTCCTTCAAACTCCTATTGTTCATTAAATGTAATTTTGTAAGCTGGTCTTCGTATTGAAAATTACGTTCATGTATTTATATGACTATTTAAATTACGTATATTCATAATATGAAAAAAAAAAAAATACATTTAAAAAAAATGAAAGTTGTAATGTTGACGCTCATAATTCCCGGGGTTCGTGAATGCAACCTCGGTCCATAATGAGGAAGTCGACCCTTGTTTTTCCCCGCTGTATGTGTGAACTTTTAAAGATTTTAAAAGGTATTTTATGAGCACACCAGATAGCTAGCATGCTAAAGTTAGCATGCTAGCTTTTTTTAAGCTAATTTTGCATCCTTATGCCTCAGTTAGGTTAGAAGCCTTTTTTTGGGGACAGTAACGACCAGCCCTAGTATTTGGTCATTTCCCTCCAAACGTGTTTAGGGCTAAGACCAATAAAAAGGCTGCTTACATTTTGTTCAGAAAAGGCTCCGCCCACAAAATTGAAGAGGAGTTGAAAGCAAAACATTTTTTGTGACTAAAATGTTTATTTTATTTTTTTACCTTTTTTTTTTTTATTGGCATTTTCAAATAGACAGAAAAAAGTGCAAGTCAAAACAGTACAATTTTAAAGTCAGTAAATGATTCACACCCTTTCCCTTAAAACCCAAACCACCCACCCACCCACCCACCCCACTCAGGTCCCACTAACCAGGGACAAATGGCACAATTATGTAACAAGTAAGATGACAAAGACAGACACATTCTCACACACACACACACACACACACACACACATACGAGGCCAGAGACAGACAGATATATATATTAAAAAAATATATATATATATAATAATAAAATAAAAATAAATAATAATAATAATAATAATATATAATAAAATAAAAAATAGAATAAAATAATACTAATAAATAAATAAAAGGGAGATTATTCCTACTAAAATGTTTTTTTTATTACATTTATTTCATTTTTGTCAAATCTTGTTTTGTTTGGTTGCATAACTAGACAGTAATTTCTCTCCATACACCCCCCCCCCCGTCAGGGAGGGGCCAGACTGGAAAGCAAACACGCCGAAAAGAAGTGTGACGGTGAACGTCCACCTCAGCAATAAAGGGAAACAAAACACACCTGAAACGACCCTATCACAACCGCCATCACACACACACACACACACACACACACACATTCTTGTATTTGTTACCTTCTTGAGACGTGAGAAAAATGCCTACCTCTTTAGGTCAACCCTTTCTATCGTTGCGTTTTGGACCAGTTGTTCCTCCCAGGGAATTCAAGTCACAATTCGCTCCCAAGTTCTTTCCGACACTTAAAGCTGAGTTGGAAAAACCACCAGAGACATAATAGGTATTTTCTTGTATATATTCTCAAAGCTTTGCCAATATACATTTTGATTGAGACCAGTCTAACCCTAGAACCTTCTATCGCGCACACCCAAAATGGTCTGTCTTCCCGATCCCACCACACTCTCTCTCGTCCCATCTCTGTAGCCAAAACAAAATGCTAGTCTGAACGCATTCCAAAGAACTCAAGGTTATCACACATAGTATGCTTGCTGACAAGAGCATCAAGAGAATAAATGGAAAAGACGAGCTGTTTTCAAATATGACTAATAAATGAAAGAAGTACAACTTAAATTCGGATATATGTAAATATCTGCCTCCGACACTATATACAGGTAAAAGCCAGTAAATTAGAATATTTTGAAAAACTTGATTTATTTCAGTAATTGCATTCAAAAGGTGTAACTTGTACATTATATTTATTCATTGCACACAGACTGATGCATTCAAATGTTTATTTCATTTAATTTTGATAATTTGAAGTGGCAACAAATGAAAATCCAAAATTCCGTGTGTCACAAAATTAGAATATTACTTAAGGCTAATACAAAAAAGGGATTTTTAGAAATGTTGGCCAACTGAAAAGTATGAAAATGAAAAATATGAGCATGTACAATACTCAATACTTGGTTGGAGCTCCTTTTGCCTCAATTACTGCGTTAATGCGGCGTGGCATGGAGTCGATGAGTTTCTGGCACTGCTCAGGTGTTATGAGAGCCCAGGTTGCTCTGATAGTGGCCTTCAACTCTTCTGCGTTTTTGGGTCTGGCATTCTGCATCTTCCTTTTCACAATACCCCACATATTTTCTATGGGGCTAAGGTCAGGGGAGTTGGCGGGCCAATTTAGAACAGAAATACCATGGTCCGTAAACCAGGCACAGGTAGATTTTGCGCTGTGTGCAGGCGCCAAGTCCTGTTGGAACTTGAAATCTCCATCTCCATAGAGCAGGTCAGCAGCAGGAAGCATGAAGTGCTCTAAAACTTGCTGGTAGACGGCTGCGTTGACCCTGGATCTCAGGAAACAGAGTGGACCGACACCAGCAGATGACATGGCACCCCAAACCATCACCCAACCATGCAAATTGTGCATTTCCTTTGGAAATCGAGGTCCCAGAGTCTGGAGGAAGACAGGAGAGGCACAGGATCCACGTTGCCTGAAGTCTAGTGTAAAGTTTCCACCATCAGTGATGGTTTGGGGTGCCATGTCATCTGCTGGTGTCGGTCCACTCTGTTTCCTGAGATCCAGGGTCAACGCAGCTGTCTACCAGCAAGTTTTAGAGCACTTCATGCTTCCTGCTGCTGACCTGCTCTATGGAGATGGAGATTTCAAGTTCCAACAGGACTTGGCGCCTGCACACAGCGCAAAATCTACCCGTGCCTGGTTTACGGACCATGGTATTTCTGTTCTAAATTGGCCCGCCAACTCCCCTGACCTTAGCCCCATAGAAAATCTGTGGGGTATTGTGAAAAGGAAGATGCAGAATGCCAGACCCAAAAACGCAGAAGAGTTGAAGGCCACTATCAGAGCAACCTGGGCTCTCATAACACCTGAGCAGTGCCAGAAACTCATCGACTCCATGCCACGCCGCATTAACGCAGTAATTGAGGCAAAAGGAGCTCCAACCAAGTATTGAGTATTGTACATGCTCATATTTTTCATTTTCATACTTTTCAGTTGGCCAACATTTCTAAAAATCCCTTTTTTGTATTAGCCTTAAGTAATATTCTAATTTTGTGACACACGGAATTTTGGATTTTCATTTGTTGCCACTTCAAATCATCAAAATTAAATGAAATAAACATTTGAATGCATCAGTCTGTGTGCAATGAATAAATATAATGTACAAGTTACACCTTTTGAATGCAATTACTGAAATAAATCAAGTTTTTCAAAATATTCTAATTTACTGGCTTTTACCTGTATATATAAAGATGTGTATTTACAACATTAATAATATATACATACTATGCAAATATTAAAAAGGTAAGCTTTTAGGTTTTTAATCTTCATTATTTACTACGTTATTACAGTATGTCTCTGTATACATATTTATTTTATTTTTGTATTAATTTTGGCCAAAGGGGGCGCATTTCAATTTCTTATACACACTTGTTATTTCATATGTTGACCAGAGGGGTAACACTTTTAAAACCGACACACAGCTAAGTTGAAAAATCCCTGCTTTTTGATAGATTGAGACATTCTCTATTAGATGTCATCACTTGTTCACACCTCCTCATATGGGAGGTACTTTTCCTTGTTGATGTCTCAAGAAGGGTAGAAATACAAGAACTCACACACACGGATGTGTGACAGATCAGATGTGTGATTCTGGTCAGTGGAAGTGGTAACATCTGTGCTTTTTCCATTCCTGCTGGTTTCACTCACATGTCGCTAGTGCAAACACAAAGGTCACCACACTGACCTTCACAACAGCGCCACAGTGTGTGTGCGCGCGTGAAGAAACAAGCACTTCCTGGATGACACACATTCCATCCTCAAGCCTTGTTTACAGTTGCATGATGCACCTGTTTACATCTCTTTCGGCCTTTACTTTTGTTCTCGTCTTCTCTCTTAAAATGTTTGTACATGGTTTTGAATTAAACACAAATGTCCAAAAGCAATATTTCTAATCACTTTACACGTGGGGCCTTTTACGTCACCCAACACCGCCCCCTGCTGTTTGAGGACTATACTGCGGTCCAAGTGTCATACATTTATTAACAAGCCAGGTCTATCAATACACTTTATTTCATCTTTATACATATTGTTGATCAGGGACAAACTAATAATCAATACTCTGGGGACATTCAAATGTAATTATCTATAAAGTGAAGGGAATTAAAAACCTTTTTTTTTTATGCACCAATTTCTTATAATTCCGTCTTAGACCAAAATATCAAACATGTAATGTTTTATTTTTTTACATTTTTGACCATTTTGGAAGCCTTTTATCAGATAATGTCCAAGATTTAAATGAGTAAAATAAACCATGTTATGCAAATGTTACTAAAGGAAAATATTGACATTATTTGAGCAAAAGAATCATTTCAATGTAAAACTAAACAACAACTAGTGTCACTCTTTGTTTACAGACCCAAAACCAAACACGAATCACAAATATTTTTTCTAATTTTAAATTTTGTGCACAACTGGAAAATGGACAAAATGGATAACGGGCATATTAACCTATTTTCTGCATTTCCATTTTAGGCACCAAGTTTATACGGAAGTAGTTTCCCGGGGATTTATGTCATACTTGCCAACCCTCCCGGATTTTCCGGGAGACTCACGAAATTCAGCGCCTCCCGGGACAAATTTTCTCCCGAAATTCAGGCGGAGCTGGAGGCCACGCCCCCTCCAGCTCCATGCGGACCTGAGTGACAACCTGTTCACACGTCCGCTTTCCCACAATATAAACAGCTAATGATCGAGGGCGAGTTCTTGGTTTCTTATGTGGGTTTATTGTTAGGCAGTTTCATTAACGTCCTCCCAGCGCGGTAACAACACACAACAACAGCAGTCAAGTTTTCGTCTACCGTAAAGCAGTTCGTCTGCCGTAAACAGCAATCTTGTGACACTTTTAAACAGGACAATACTGCCATCTACTGTACATGCATATGTGACCCACCCATAATGTGTCACATTTTTGTGTTGATTTATTTATTTTATTTTGTGGTTTGAATTCGTTTTTGGAGCTGTCATTACACATTTATCAGTATTCACATTGGTCAGTAGGAGGCAGTAGGGCGTTTCTTCCCAATTGAATGCTATCACCTGCAGACCGGAAGTGTCTTGTCATTCTGATGAGTGCGACCAGTTTGTGAACAATTGAAACGTCCTGTGTGCTTTTTCCTCCTGTATAACAGGTTAGTTTTGGTGAATCAACTCACTGAATAATATCCATGTGATCTTTATAAGTTTAAGTACACATTCTGATGGTGGAGCCTAACTCTAAAGTGTTTGTGAGTTGTAGTTTGTATTTGTGAATGAATCCGGTGCACAGCTGCAGTAATCAATACAAAAAGGCGACGTGAGTGCGCAATGTTTATATAGGAACTTCTGATCCTAATTCAGACTCCCAAATTAGAGCTCCCGTTTTCTTATTGATTTTATAATGTATATTTGTATAATGTGTGTGTTCTGAAATAGTGACAGAGAATAGAACAAGGATGGACAATTCAACCCTTAACTCAACAATGAGTAGATGAGTGTTATGTGAGTGTATATGTGTAAATAAATGAACACTGAAATTCAAGTATTTATTTTATTTATTTATATATATATATATATATATGTACTAAAATATATATATATAAATAGCTAGAATTCACTGAAAGTCAAGTATTTCTTATATATATATATATATATATATATATATCTTAACCACGCCCCCGCCCCACCCCCGACCACGCCCTTTACCCCCCACCCCCCACCTCCCGAAATCGGAGGTCTCAAGGTTGGCAAGTATGATTTATGTTTGCAGGTAAACAAACGTAGAAGAAGACAGGAGGACTGATGGGAGTCTAAATCAAGTTGAGCATATGGAATTTCTTTATTTTTGCCTAGAAAAACATGAAAAATATGCATTTAAAAAAAAATCCAGATATAACTGCGATATCCGATGAAACGCTGTTTGGAACAAGACGTCATGTCATACTTGCCAACCTTGAGACCTCCGATTTCGGGAGGTGGGGGGAGGTGGGCGGGGTCGGGGTGGGACCGGGGCGTGGCTAAAGGGGACGAGTATATTTACAGCTAGAATTCACCAAGTCAAGTATTTCATATATATATATATATATATATATATATAGATATATATCTATATATATATATATATAAGAAATACTTGACGTTCAGTGAATTTTAGCTATATACATATATATATATATATTTATTTTATTATATGTATATATATATATATATATATATGTATATATATATGTATGTATATATACATACATATATATGTACATACATATATATATATATATATTTATTTTATTATATGTATATATATATATATATATATATATACATATTTTATTATATATATATATATATATGTATATATATATATAATAAATACTTGAATTTCAGTGTTCATTTATTTACACATGTACACACACAACACTCATCTACTCATTGTTGAGTTAAGGGTTGAATTGTCCATCCTTGTTCTATTCTCTGTCACTATTTTTCGAACCATGCTGAACACCCTCTCTGATGATGCATTGATGTGTGGCACGCACAAAAGTGCTTTCATCAAATGCACTAGATGGCAGTATTGTCCTGTTTAAGAGTGTCACAACATTGCTGTTTACGGCAGACGAACTGCTTTACGGTATACAAAAACGTGACTGCTGTTGTTGTGTGTTGTTGCCGCGCTGGGAGGACGTTAATGAAACTGCCTAACAATAAACCCACGAGGACCTGAGTCCGCCTGAATTTCGGGAGATTTTCGGGAGAAAATTTGTCCCGGGAGGTTTTCGGGAGAGGCGCTGAATTTCGGGAGTCTCCCGGAAAATCCGGGAGGGTTGGCAAGTATGCGTCATGTTGCGTTGCCATTTCCTTATAAGGAGATGCAAATAAATGTCTTTATAGCGGCCACGTTTTTAATATTTCCTTTACCAGATATTCATCTACATTTGTCACTGCTACATCAGTGATTCAAAATGTTCTAATTATATTGTGCGACTAACAAGGCCTTAGCAAGGCTACCTGCTGCCATCTAGTGGAATATTATTTAACTGCGCTCAAAGGCACAAGCGGTCAACTGACTTCTTCGATGAAATGGTCGTCCTGTCTTCTTCTACGTTTGTTTGCCTGCAAGCCCAAGTCCACGTAAAACTACTTCCGGGTAAACTTGCGTCTCAAATAGATTAGCAGGAAATAACCCGTTATTCGTTTTGTCCATTTTCCAATTGTGCACAAAATCAGAAATTACAAAAACTATTTCTCATCGGTTTTTCGTAACAAATATTGGAAAAAAACATTTTTTGTTTTGTTTTTTCAGTTGTAAATTGAAAATTAATGAACAAATGATAGACTAATTCGAAAGGCCTTTAAAGGATTAAGAAAACAAAACATTCCATGTTTGGTATTTTTGTCTAGGACTTATGTTGATTGAGAAATCTAGGCAAAAAATATGAATCCAACATTTTTGAAAAAAAAAAAAAGGGACTTAAATGTTCTGTTTGGCTTTGGGGTATTGTTATTGTACGTCTATCGAAGAATTGAACATTGGAATTTTTTTAATTTGACAGGAAAAAACTGTCTTAGGACAAATCATGTGTAATAGAATAACACAACAAACATATCCAAAAATACAGCAAAAATGTACTGCAAGTCAGCCTTTGTCCCCTGAGGGTTACATTTACAAAAATATTAAACTAATAAATTATTCCAATAAAACAGGTTAATAGAATTGACGCAAAAATTAAACAAAAATGTTTTTTCAACAATGCTTAAAACGTGTAGTCATTACGAGGATGTGCTTAATTATGCGGAAACAAGCTTAATTTGTTTCATGGTCAGGAGCTTAACTTGTTGTAAAAGTGCATCAGTGCTGTACCACTAAAGACAAGATTACTTGAGTGGAGAAGAAGGACCACAGCTGCGGTGTTGTTGGGGGTCACACTGAAACTGGGACCACCTGAAACACACACACACACACACACTTTGGTAAAATACAAACAAATCTAAAAGTCAGGCTTGTGGCACCCTTTGAGAGAAAAAAAAGAGGAAAATTGGAAAAGAAGAGTAACATTTCTATCAGCACCAAGTTCTACCATGCAAACCCTGAAATAAAATGTTGAAAATCAAGACTACATTTCCTGCAATAATAATTCCTTTTTACAAACCCCGTTTCCATATGAGTTGGGAAATTGTGTTAGATGTAAATACAAACGGAATACAATGATTTGCAAATCCTTTTCAACCCATATTCAATTGAATATGCTACAAAGACAACATATTTGATGTTCAAACTCATAAACTTTATTTTTTTTCTGCAAATAATAATTAACTTAGAATTTCATGGCTGCAACACGTGCCAAAGTAGTTGGGAAAGGGCATGTTCACCACTGTGTTACATGGCCTTTCCTTTTAACAACACTCAGTAAATGTTTGGGAACTGAGGAGACACATTTTTGAAGCTTCTAAGGTGGAATTCTTTCCCATTCTTGCTTGATGTACAGCTTAAGTTGTTCAACAGTCCGGGGGTCTCCGTTGTGCTATTTTAGGCTTCATAATGCGCCACACATTTTCAATGGGAGACAGGTCTGGACTACAGGCAGGCCAGTCTAGTACCCACACTCTTTTACTATGAAGCCACGTTGATGTAACACGTGGCTTGGCATTGTCTTGCTGAAATAAGCAGGGGCGTTCATGGTAACGTTGCTTGGATGGCAACATACGTTGTATGTACCTTTCAGCATTAATGGTGCCTTCACAGATGTGTAAGTTACCCATGTCTTGGGCACTAATACACCCCCATACCATCACACATGCTGCCTTTTACACTTTGCGCCTATAACAATCCGGATGGTTCTTTTCCTCTTTGGTCCGGAGGACACGACGTCCACAGTTTCCAAAAAAAATTTGAAATGTGGACTCGTCAGACCACAGAACACTTTTCCACTTTGTATCAGTCCATCGTAGATGAGCTCAGGCCCAGCGAAGCCGACGGCGTTTCTGGGTGTTGTTGATAAACGGTTTTCGCCTTGCATAGGAGAGTTTCAACTTGCACTTACAGATGTAGCGACCAACTGTAGTTACTGACAGTGGGTTTCTGAAGTGTTCCTGAGTCCATGTGGTGATATCCTTTACACACTGATGTCGCTTGTTGATGCAGTACAGCCTGAGGGATCGAAGGTCACGGGCTTAGCTGCGTACGTGAAGTGATTTCTCCAGATTCTCTGAACCCTTTGATGATATTACGGACCGTAGATGGTGAAATCCCTAAATTCCTTGCAATGGATGCTTGAGAAAGGTTTTTCTTAAACTGTTCAACAATTTGCTCACGCATTTGTTGACAAAGTGGTGACCCTCGCCCCATCCTTGTTTGTGAATGACTGAGCATTTAATGGAATCTACTTTTATACCCAATCATGGCACCCACCTGTTTCCAATTAGCCTGTTCACCTGTGGGATGTTCCAAATAAGTGTTTGATGAGCATTCCTCAACTTTATCAGTATTTATTGCCACCTTTCCCAACTTCTTTGTCACGTGTTGCTGGCATCAAATTCTAAAGTTAATGATTATTTGCAACAAAAAAAAATGTTTATCAGTTTGAACATCAAATATGTTGTCTTTGTAGCATATTCAACTGAATATGGGTTGAAAATGATTTGCAAATCATTGTATTCCGTTTATATTTATATATATTTACACTATTTCCCAACTCATATGGAAACGGGGTTTGTACTTCTGGATTTATTTTTAATTTTATTTACGAATACCAATCACTTTTTGCTGTTTTTTAGACACACGTTCCATGTTATGTACCACATAATTTCATTAATAGATAATTTACTATCATTATTATCATTGAAAATGTAATATAAAAGTCTATAACATGCATGCAAAGAACTCAGAAAACCTTTCTCATTTGGCAACTCTATCCTGTAGCCACGCCCCCTCGGGTAATATACTTCACCTGTTGTGACCTCTGTTTACAATCCGTCACGTCAAAAATACACCTTCTCAATGGCTACTAATAAATACTCTAGAAATACAACAAGTTTGGAACGTACAGTGTTCGGATTGTAATCATCCAAACATGATTAGCAGCAAACGGTGCACAGCCGTCACCGTTGAGGCTCGGCGAGCGAATGCCTACGATGACAAGTAAGCTAGCTAGCTAGTTGGCTAATGTGTGTGTGTATATATATATATATATATATATATATATATATATATACACACACACACACACATACATATATATACACACATATATTTGTATATGTATATATATATATATATATATATATATATATACATACATACATACATACATACACAGTAATTATATATATACACATATATATATATATATATGTGTATATATATATATATATCTATATATATATATACAGTATATACATACTGTGTGTGTATATACTGTGTGTGCAGTGTTTCCCACAGGACAGGCATCTATTTGTGGTGGTGTGGTCGGGGGGCGGGGGGTGACAGCGGCAGCGGCGATGACCAAGAAGAACGCGGAGTTGGAATATAAGTACAACACTTTATGTACATATTTAGCTCATTAAAATTACCGACAGGAAGGCGAGAAACACTTTATTTCAACAGACTCTGGCGCCGTACCTGTCGTCAAAACTCCAAAGACCGACTGCACAGTTGCGCTAACAAAATAACAGTCTCAGAAAGCTGGCGTACACAAGCTAGCAAGCTACGGAGTTTGCCGACAATGTATTTCTTGTAAAGTGTATACAGAGGAGTACAGAAGCTGGACAAATAAGATGCCAAAAACAAACCACTTTCATGTGGTATTGGACAGAAAGGAGGACTTTTTTTCTCCTCCATTCGAAAATGCGGACGTTATCATCACTACTGTCTGATTCCAATCAATGCAAATCATCAGAATCAGGTAATACACCAACTTATATTCTTGTCTTCATGAAAGAAAGGAATCTATATGTGTTAAACATGCTTGTATTATCTTTAAACACCTTTAACTTGTTAACAATATTAACTATATGTGTTAAACATGCTTGTATTATCTTTAAACACCTTTAACTTGTTAACAATATTAACTATATGTGTTAAACATGCTTGTATTGTCATTAAACACCTTTAACTTGTTAACAATATTAACTATATGTATTAAACATACTTGTATTATCATTAAACACCTTTAATTTATTAACAATATGTGTTAAACATGCTTGTATTATCTTTAAACACCTTTAACTTGTTAACAATATTAACTATTTGTATTAAACATACTTGTATTATCATTAAACACCTTTAATTTATTAACAATATTAACTATATGTGTTAAACATGCTTGCATTATCATTAAACACCTTTAACTTATTAACAAAAACATATATTTCATAAATAAGTAAATATAAATTATATATATGAATGAGGTAGAGCCCCACGATTTGATCAATTGAAAAGTAGCTCGCCTGCAGAAAAAGTGTGAGCACCCCTGAGTTACACCCATCTGAACAGGTCAGCCACCTGTTTAAAGCCCGATCACAGTTGAAATCTTGAAATGAAGGGCCTTTAATGGCCAAAACATTAACCTGGACAACATTTTAACAGCTGGTTGGCTCAGATTTTATTCTTTTCATTGCATTCACATGCTGCAGTGGACAGTGGACAATTTAGCTTAATTATTAATGTAGTATCTGAAGCACCGTCTCCACGTGTGTTTATTGACAACAGGGTTATAACCTGGACACGTTAGCTCGTCGGTATTGTAACACGTGACTGTTACTACGTGCGTCTGCCCGAGTCAAACAGCGGCGGTGTTAATGAAGCAGCGTCAGGCTGCTCACCATCAGCGAAACGCTCGGTGAAATCGCGGATTAACGTTAAATATATGACGAGCCGCGAGCGATGCAGCTATAATTTATCTACCTACAACCTATATTACCCTCGTATTTTGATCCGGTCGGTCCGTTCTTTTTACTCCGTCTTCTTCTTCTGGCCCACCAGGTGAATTAAGTGCTATTGGCGGAGTTACAATGCATAGTACGCTACCGCCACCTACTGCACCAGAGTTGTAACTACAAGGTACATTCACAGACAGAGTCCCATTGCTTTTATGAGCGGTCGAGCGAGTCAAAAGCCGAAAAATCCATTTGTGGCGGACGTAATTCTTTCGTGGCGGGCCGCCACAAATGAATGAATGTGTGGGAAACACTGCTGTGTGTGTATATATATATATATATAAATAATGAAATGCATAGGCAAATATAATATATTATTCGCTGTAACAAGTGGCCCTTTGAGGCCAGTCATAACTACACTACAATGTCAAATATTACAGCAAGTAGTGTTAAACAAAGATATAAATACAATTGTTCTTTATCATTCTGCCAACTTTACTCCGGGCACCCCGCTCTTGTCTTTAAAGACAAAATATCCCTGAAGTCAGGTGCTCCTGGTAGCAATTGTCCCATGCCGTTATTTTTGGAGGTTTGTGTGTGGTTTATGATTTTGTTCTTGTATTTATTTAATGTTGTTTACGTCATATCTGTGTTTGGAGCGTTTGGAAAGGTTTTTAGGACACATCCTAAAAGAGTCAAAGTCACCTTGTTGTTGGATGCGCCTCGTCCCAGGACGATTCCTAGCAGCGCGTTGAGGACGTTGGCGCCACAGAGGACCATCTGGAGCCCACTGGCGCCCCCCAGCACACTGAAGAGAACCACGTTCCAAAGGACCACACCCCCGGGCTCCAAACACACTCCTGACCACCGAGTCCTGTTGTACAGATACCCAGCGTCCCTGCCAGGACACACACTTAGTGGCACAGTTCGACACTGGGCCGGATAAATTGTGTGTGTGTGTGCGCTAATGTCCTACCGGTCTGCGGTGGGTTTGAGCGGGACCCCCCAGGCCGGTCCAGATGTGGTGTTGTAGAGACAAAGAGGACCTTGAACAAGTCCTGTGGCGCTGACCAGACAACACATGCCAGCCGCCAGCAGACACAAACACGAGTACAGCGCCTGACGCAACATCTGGACAGACGACCACAACACCGTTATTTACGTTATGGTCCTCGTGTCATGTGACCGCCAGACGCTTACCTGACCCCTGAAGGCACAGCAGCCTCGTGTTTGGCTGCTCCGCACAAACGCTCGAGCTCCGAGTAGAACCTGCAAAACCCCAAAGTCACCACGAGAACCTCAGAGAGGAACAAGAAGGTCACAGGACAAAAAGAACCACGATCTTCCTCGTCAACTCACCAGGACGCCAGAGCTCCACAGCCCCGTGGCCCAGGTGGCCTCTCTGGTCACGTGACCCTCCAGCAGGAAGTGGACCTTCATCTCGGGGAACAGCAGCAGGATGTTGGCCAGCACGCAGACGATCGCCAAGGCAACCAGGGACACGCCCACGCAGCGCAGACACCTCGACACGCACATCTTCTCAAACTTTCTGCGGTCGTGCTGCACACAACAGAACCTACTAGAACTTACTTCCAGCGACAACAAACATCAGCTTTCGAGCAACAGCAACTCACCAATGATGGGCTCTCTTGTAGTCATGTGATCATTTGTTGATATCCACATACACTGAAATGATTTAATAACATCTTTGAAATCCACTCTTATGGAAGACACCATCCATCACATAAACACAGTAGAATATTCACAAAAATAAAAGCTATACATCATAGTTGTAAGGACAGTTTCATAACATTACACACTTTAGAATATTCAGGAAAAATAAAAGCTATATATCATAACTGTAAGGGCAGGTCCACTCACTGTGAAGATGTCCAACTGATTAGACGTCCACCTTGAAGTCACGCTTAAAGAGGAAGCAGAGGTGTTTATAAGTGGACACCGGACACACATGGATACGTCCACGCTTCCTTATAAGGGCATAGGAAGTGTCTTGTGGTCGCAAATAACGCAGAGGAAATGTTTGCATCACTGGACAACATTTGACACTTTCAAAGCAGCAATATGAAACACTATAATGTAGATGAAAATATGACTCGTATTAAAGGAAAACATCTCTGTAGTTACCATGGCGACAAGAGCGCTTCCATTTAGGGATCCATACACCTGGTGAACCAGCCTGGACGTGTCAGTGCTCATCACTTACTGTTGCTTTAGTACAGTGCTTCTCAAATAGTGTGGTGGGGCCTGAGAGGCAATAGTGTAATCGCATATATCCAGTCACTAGAGGGAGGGCATGAAATTGTCTGTTCCCTAGAAAAGGTGGGGCAGGCACTCCTGGTGGGGCCCAGAGAGGTGTCGGGAAAAGGGGGGCGTGAAAGGCAACAGCGTAATAGCCTCTTTCGAGTTCGTAAAACACAATCTTGGCATATACAGTGTCGGAGGAAGATATTTACATATATCCGAATTTAAGTTGTACTTCTTTTATTTCATAGTCATATTTGAAAACAGCTCGAAATTTCCATTTCTTCTCTTGCTGCTTTGTCTGCAAGTAAACTGTGTGTGCTTAACCTTGAAGTGAGGAATGTTAGAGAGAGCGAAAATAAGCATTTGTTTTGGCTAAGAGAGACATGACTGCCAGGCTTCTCCTACGTAATGACGTAATTAACACATGAGCTTTTAGGTGTTGTTAGCTAATTAGAGCAATTTGGATTGCTAGCATTAGCTGTCATTGAATGTATATTCCATCATAACAGCAACATGACTCATATTTGCCAACCTTGAGACCTCCGATTTCGGGAGGTGGGGGCGTGGTTGGGGGCGTGGTTAAGAGGGGAGGAGTATATTGACAGCTAGAATTCACAAAGTCAAGTATTTCATATATATATATATATATATATATATATATATATATATGTGTGGGAAAAAAATCACAAGACTATTTCACCTCTACAGGCCTGTTTCATGAGGGGGGTTCCCTCAATCATCAGGAGACTTTAATGGGAGCATTCACATACCATGGTTTATATAGGGCACAGAGTGGGTGGGTACAGGCTGGCGTAGGGGCGTGGTGATTGGCTCATGTGTTACCTAGGAGGTGTTTCCGTCTGTGGCGGCATGCTGTTACAATTTCGCTGCGCTTGTTGAGGGATGACAGGTCTGGACGGTAAATAATAAACAGTTTCTTTTTCAAGCATAGGTTGCATCTTTTATTACCACTATTGTAAGGTGTGCTGGATGCGAGAATTTGCCAAGTTATTGAATATTCAACATTATTGTCTTTGAGGTCCCAAATGTGTTTGCTGAGTTCTGTGGTATTCCGCAGGTTTTGGTTCCTGAAAGAAGCCTTGTGATTGTTCCATCTGGTTTTGAACTCTCCCTCGGTTAATCCTACACATGTGTCGGATGTGTTAATGTCCTTGCGTGTTACCTTAGATTGGTAGACAACTGATGTTTGTAAGCACCCCCCGTTGAGAGGGCAATCAGGTTTCTTTCGACAGTTGCAGCCTTTGTTGGTTTTGGAGTCGCTCTGTCTGGGGGCCGACGGCTCATTTGCAATTGTTTTGTTGTGGTTTGAGATAATTTGTCGTATATTGTTCATACAGCTGTAGCTCAATTTAATGTTCTTGTTGAATACTTTTCTTAGGGTGTTGTCTTTGGGAAAGTGTTTGTCAATCAGATTGAGGAATTTGTG
The DNA here is from genome assembly GCF_033978685.3 of Nerophis lumbriciformis. Taxonomy (NCBI): domain Eukaryota; kingdom Metazoa; phylum Chordata; class Actinopteri; order Syngnathiformes; family Syngnathidae; genus Nerophis; species Nerophis lumbriciformis. The sequence continues at coordinate 3,675,005 of NC_084564.2, forward strand.
TCCAATGTTAGTTGAGACGTTTTTGCTGTATGGGGGGTTGTACCAGATGATGTCGTTTCGTTTTCTGTTCTTTTTTGGTTGGTTTTCTGGCGTGGGTTCATAGGTGAGGGTGAAATTGTACCCTACGCCAGCCTGTACCCACCCACTCTGTGCCCTATATAAACCATGGTATGTGAATGCTCCCATTAAAAGTCTCCTGATGATTGAGGGAACCCCCCTCATGAAACAGGCCTGTAGAGATGAAATAGTCTTGTGATTTTTTCCCACACATACATATATTGCGCTCTACTACGGTATCGAGCACTATTTTTTGGATAACCTTATTAAGACATATATATATATATATATATATATATATACATCCTGAAAATATGCAAACAAACTGTGTTTGGATAATTGATACTTCAAACTTGCATAAATAAATATTAAGGAATATAACATAACTTGGCTTCTGAGAGTTTCAAAATGTAATGAATAAAATGCTAAAGTTGTTGATAAACAAGCAATTATTTTAATAATTAAATATGGTCATTTTAAATGAATTATTATGATAATTTAAAATCAATTATTTCAAATATGTTTATTTCAATGTATAATTCTATGGCTGGATGTAATAAGGAGTCACGAAAAAATACAAATAAAAATACAATTAATTTTGATCTTTTTAGCAAAATATAGTAAAAATGTATTTAGTTTTTTCTTTAAATTAATAAATATATTTATTTTTAGGTAAGATAAACATAATAATACAATTTATCTCTAGTCTGGATGATTTAGTTCTTGTCACCCTGTTGTCCTCCTGTCATGAAAAAAGGCTGTCCTCACTCAGGTCCGCATGGAGCTGGAGGGAGCGCGGCTTCCAGCTCCGGCAGAAAATCGGGAGATTTTCGGGAGAATATTTGTCCCGGGAGGTTTTCGGGAGAGGCGCTGAATTTCGGGAGTCTCACGGAAAATTCGGGAGGGTTGGCAAGTATGACATGACTGCAACTTGTTAGTTGCTTCTCTCGGACTGCTTTTGTTTGTGTGCACAGCACAGTGGCAGCTGTAAACACCAATCTTTTTATCCGGGCTGGCAAAAACTGTAATTGTGAAAAATATAGACAATTGTCAAACAAATGTGTTCCGTTAAACCATTAAAGGTAACAAAAGATAGCCGGTGGTGTTATTGAAAAATTCTGTGACGTGACAGAAAATAAATAAGAACCGCTGCTTTAGTATTAGTTACTGTTCCAAAGTATTTAGGGTAATAATAATATTAAGAGCAGCACGGTGGTTAGTGCATTAGCCTCACAATACGAAGGTCCTGGGTTCGATCCCCGTGCTCGGGATCTTTCTGTGTGGAGTTTGCATGTTCTCCCCGTGACTGCGTGGGTTCCCTTCCTCCCACCTCCAAAGACATGCACCTGGGGATAGGTTGATTGGCAACACTAAATTGGCCCTAGTGTGTGAATGTGAGTGTGAATGTTGTCTGTCTATATGTGTTGGCCCTGTGATGAGGTGGGGACTTGTCCAGGGTGTAACCCACCTTCCGCTTGAGTGCAGCTGAGATAGGCTCCAGCACTCTCCGGGACAAGCGGTAGAAAATGGATGGATGGATGGATGGATAATAATAATGCTTCAAGATAGTGATGGGTCCGGCAACACCGATGCATGGGCGCATGCGTCGAGCTCATAGAGCGAAACCCCGTGTCGGTGCGCGTACCGCTTTTAGAAAGTCACGTGACCGATCATGAGCTGTTTTGGTCACGTGACCGATACGCCAACTGTGTCGCACTGACGCCTCCTCTGTGCCCTGTGAGCGGGTCTTTTCTACAGCCGGAGAAATAATAACTAAGAAGAGAAAGCGTCTAAAATTGAATACGTTGGAAAAACTGTTTTTTTTTTAATAGAAATGTGTAAAAAAAAATAAAAATAAATGTCCAGGTCCACAAGCATCCTCATTCACAACACGTTCTCTTAGATTTCCATGTTATGATACATGTTCACATTATTTATTGACTGTATCTAAAAAAGACAAAAAATATATTTTTATTTAAATGAAGTTATGAAATAATCCTAAATGAAATACAATGACTTGGTTTATATTATTGTATATACCGTATTTTCCGCACTATTAGCCGCACCTAAAAACCACAAATTTACTCAAAAGCTGACAGTGCGCCTTATAACCCGGTGCGCTTTATATATGGATTAATATTAAGATTCATTTTCATAAAGTTTCGGTCTCGCAACTACGGTAAACAGCCGCCATCTTTTTTCCCCGTAGAAGAGGAAGTGCTTCTTCTTCTACGCAAGCAACCGCCAAGGTAAGCACCCGCCCCCATAGAACAGGAAGCGCTTTTTCTTCTACTGTAAGCAACCACCCGCCCGCGTAGAAGAAGAAGAAGAGCGCGGATATTACGTTTCATTTCCTTTGTGTGTTTACATCTGTAAAGACCACAAAATGGCTCCTACTAAGCGACAGGTTTCCGGTTCATGAAAAGACGCAATCTCTCCATCCGCACACGGACTACTATTTCACAGCAACTGCCTAAAGACTTTCAAGAAAAGCTGGCTACTTTCCGTGCATATTGTAAAAACAAGATAGCTGAAAAAAAGATCCGGCCAGAGAACATTATCAACATGGACGAGGTTCCACTGACTTTTGATATTCCTGTGAACCGCACTGTGGATACAACGGGAGCACGTACGGTGAATATTCGCACCACAGGGAATGAGAAGTCATCCTTCACTGTGGTTCTAGCTTGCCATGCTAATGGCCAGAAACTTCCACCCATGGTGATATTCAAAAGGAAGACCTTGCCAAAAGAGACCTTTCCAGCCGGCGTCATCATAAAAGCTAACTCGAAGGGATGGATGGATGAAGAAAAGATGAGCGAGTGGTTAAGGTAAGTTTACGCGAAGAGGCCGGGTGGCTTTTTTCACGCAGCTCCGTCCATGTTGATATACGACTCCATGCGCGCCCACATCACGCTGGTTTTTAATATATTATTAAAGTTTGACTGACCTGTGTGACTGTTTTTTTGACATTCCTTTAGCGCAGTTAGATGCGGCTTATAACACGGGGCGGCTTATAGGTGGACACAGTTTTGAAATATGCCGTTCATTGAAGGCGCGGCTTATAACCCATGGCGCCTTATGGTGCGGAAAATACGGTACTAGGTCAGTGGTTCTCAACCTTTTTTCAGCAATGTACCCCCTGTGAATTTTTTTTTTAATTCAAGTACCCCCTAATCAGAGCAAAGCATTTTTGGTTGAAAAAAAAAAAAAGATAAAGAAGTAAAATACAGCACTATGTCATCAGTTTCTGATTTATTAAATTGTATAACAGTGCAACATATTGCTAATTTGTAGTGGTCTTTCTTCAACTATTTGGAAAAAAAGATATAAAAATAACTAAAAACTTGTTGAAAAATAAACAAGTGATTCAGTTATAAATAAAGATTTCTACACATAGAAGTAATCATCAACTTAAAGTGCCCTCTTTGGGGATTGTAATAGAGATCCATCTGGATTCATGAACATTCTAAACATTTCTTCACAAAAAAAAAATCATTATCAATATTTATGGAACATGTCCACAAAAAATCTAGCTGTCAATACTGAATATTGCATTGTTGCATTTCTTTTCACAGTTCTTTTTGACGGACATTTTAGTGACAAACCTGAGCTTGTGCTTCACTGAGTTTATGAACGAACTTACATTCATATTTTGTTGAAGTATTATTAAATACATATATTTATAAAGGATTTTTGAATTGTTGCTATTTTTAGAATATTTAAAAAAAATCTCACGTACCCCTTGGCATACCTTCAAGTACCCCCATTTGAGAACCACTGTACTAGGTCATAAAATCAGTGTCAGTTGAGTCGGTCCATAGGTTGCCTGTAGGGATTTTTAATGTCCAGCAGATATCAGTATTTCGTGACACAGTATCGACACAGTATCAATACAGTTTTGCAATGTGTCGAAACGCTTCATGACGCCTCATCAACCCATCACTACTTCAAGACGTTTGTTGTTGTCTAATATGTACAGGTAAAAGCCAGTAAATTAGAATATTTTGAAAAACTTGATTTATTTCAGTAATTGCATTCAAAAGGTGTAACTTGTACATTATATTTATTCTGCTCTAAAAACTTGCTGGTAGACGGCTGCGTTGACCCTGGATCTCAGGAAACAGAGTGGACCGACACCAGCAGATGACATGGCACCCCAAACCATCACTGATGGTGGAAACTTTACACTAGACTTCAGGCAACGTGGATCCTGTGCCTCTCCTGTCTTCCTCCAGACTCTGGGACCTCGATTTCCAAAGGAAATGCAAAATTTGCATGGTTGGGTGATGGTTTGGGGTGCCATGTCATCTGCTGGTGTCGGTCCACTCTGTTTCCTGAGATCCAGGGTCAACGCAGCCGTCTACCAGCAAGTTTTAGAGCACTTCATGCTTCCTGCTGCTGACCTGCTCTATGGAGATGGAGATTTCAAGTTCCAACAGGACTTGGCGCCTGCACACAGCGCAAAATCTACCCGTGCCTGGTTTACGGATCATGGTATTTCTGTTCTAAATTGGCCCGCCAACTCCCCTGACCTTAGCCCCATAGAAAATCTGTGGGGTATTGTGAAAAGGAAGATGCAGAATGCCAGACCCCAAAACGCAGAAGAGTTGAAGGCCACTATCAGAGCAACCTGGGCTCTCATAACACCTGAGCAGTGCCAGAAACTCATCGACTCCATGCCACGCCGCATTAACGCAGTAATTGAGGCAAAAGGAGCTCCAACCAAGTATTGAGTATTGTACATGCTCATATTTTTCATTTTCATACTTTTCAGTTGGCCAACATTTCTAAAAATCCCTTTATTGTATTAGCCTTAAGTAATATTCTAATTTTGTGACACACGGAATTTTGGATTTTCATTTGTTGCCACTTCAAATCATCAAAATTAAATGAAATAAACATTTGAATGCATCAGTCTGTGTGCAATGAATAAATATAATGTACAAGTTACACCTTTTGAATGCAATTACTGAAATAAATCAAGTTTTTCAAAATATTCTCATTTACTGGCTTTTACCTGTATATTGACGCTTACATAGGTCTGGTGATAATGTTCCCCTTTAATAGTTCAAACAAATGTACATTATTGCAATCAGTTGATAAAACATTGTCCTTTACAATTATAAAAGCTTTTTACAAAAATCTACTACTCTGCTTGCATGTCAGCAGACTGGGGTAGATCCTGCTGAAATCCTATGTATTGAATGAATAGACAATCCTTTTGAATCGGGAAAATATCCTTTTTGAATCGAGAATCGCGTTGAATTGAAAAAAATCGATTTAGAATCGAATCGTGACCCCAAGAATCGATATTGAATCGAATCGTGGGACACCCAAAGATTCACAGCCCTAGTAAATATATATGCTTGAAAGGCTTTTGCTAAATGTGTCTATAATTGTTGAAATGTGATACAAACGTGATTATTGTGTCTCTAAATTTGTCTTTCAATACTAACTACAATTTTTGTAGCTTTAAAGAGGAAAAAATATATTATAATAATTAAAGTTTGTACTATTAATTCAATTTGATTATTCACCTCTAAATGTGTATTTGAATGTTGAATACAATTGTTGTGGCTTTAAATCCTGTAATTAGGACATGACGACAGACGCAAATGTCAGTCATAGAAATATGATAAGCGGGTATATACTTCTGTTTCTGTGCGCACTTCCGTGTTTTTCTCTATTTTCAGTTTTTTATCTAGCGGTTTGTCTTACTTTAGCTGCAGGATGAGTCACCGTGTCTCTTTGGCGGACCGCACGGGAGGAATCCTGCTCATGTTTGACCTTTAACCCACTGCCGGCGCCATCGAACACCAACCTCGGCCCCACGGGACAGCGTGGCTCCGCCTCGAACTGGTTTTGGGAGGCGAGGACACCTGAGTGAGGACAGTGGACATGTTGACTGGGTCGCAATGGTGTCAGACGAATACACATCACCTTGAGTGGACCTCACAGACTGTCCAGGAGGTCGGCGTCAAGCAAAATATTTTGCGTGTTGCAATCAATTTACAAGTCCATTGCACAAGGGCTGTGGTTGAACTTCCTCTAAACTGGGATGACAATAAGACATTTAGTAGTGAGAAATAAGGCAACAAGAAAAACAATAAATGTGTTGTGTTTTTGTCTTTAAGAAGGGGAACCGGAGGGTGTGTTCCAACTATCGTGGGATCACACTCCTCAGCCTTCCCGGTAAGGTCTATTCAGGTGTACTGGAGAGGAGGCTATGCCGGATAGTCGAACCTCGGATTCAGGAGGAACAGTGTGGTTTTCGTCCTGGTCGTGGAACTGTGGACCAGCTCTATACTCTCGGCAGGGTCCTTGAGGGTGCATGGGAGTTTACCCAACCAGTCTACATGTGTTTTGTGGACTTGGAGAAGGCATTCGACCGTGTTCCTCGGGAAGTCCTGTGGGGAGTGCTCAGAGAGTACGGGGTATCGGACTGTCTGATTGTGGCAGTCCGCTCCCTGTATGATCAGTGCCAGAGCTTGGTCCGCATTGCCGGTAGTAAGTCGGACACGTTTCCAGTGAGGGTTGGACTCCAAGGCTGCCCTTTGTCACCGATTCTGTTCATAACTTTTATGGACAGAATTTCTAGGCGCAGTCAAGGCGTTGAGGGGATCTGGTTTGGTGGCTGCAGGATTAGGTCTCTGCTTTTTGCAGATGATGTGGTCCTGATGGCTTCATCTGGCCAGGATCTTCAGCTCTCACTGGATCGGTTCGCAGCCGAGTGTGAAGCGACTGGGATGAGAATCAGCACCTCCAAGTCCGAGTCCATGGTTCTCGCCCGGAAAAGGGTGGAGTGCCATCTCCGGGTTGGGGAGGAGATCTTGCCCCCAGTGGAGGAGTTCAAGTACCTCGGAGTCTTGTTCACGAGTGGGGGAAGAGTGGATCGTGAGATCGACAGGCGGATCGGTGCGGCGTCTTCAGTAATGCGGACGCTGTATCGATCCGTTGTGGCGAAGAAGGAGCTGAGCCGGAAGGCAAAGCTCTCAATTTACCGGTCGATCTACGTTCCCATCCTCACCTATGGTCATGAGCTTTGGGTTATGACCGAAAGGACAAGATCACGGGTACAAGCGGCTGAAATGAGTTTCCTCCGCCGGGTGGCGGGGCTCTCCCTTAGAGATAGGGTGAGAAGCTCTGCCATCCGGGAGGAGCTCAAAGTAAAGCCGCTGCTCCTCCACATCGAGAGGAGCCAGATGAGGTGGTTCGGGCATCTGGTCAGGATGCCACCCGAACGCCTCCCTAGGGAGGTGTTTAGGGCACGTCCCACCGGTAGGAGGCCGCGGGGAAGACCCAGGACACGTTGGGAAGACTATGTCTCCCGGCTGGCCTGGGAACGCCTCGGGGTCCCACAGGAAGAGCTGGACGAAGTGGCTGGGGAGAGGGAAGTCTGGGCTTCCCTGCTTAAGCTGCTGCCCCCGCGACCCGACCTCGGATAAGCGGAAGAAGATGGATGGATGGATGGATGGATGGTGTTGTGTTTTACCTCCAGAAACCATCTTTTAACCGGTGAAACCTGTAAAACTTTTTGTCAGGGGAAAACATTTCTCAGCACAGTTCAGCTTTTTATTTCTTATAAAAGACAAATAATCTGCAGCCAAACAGGAAGTGATGTCACACTCCACACACAACTGCTCCAGCTTGATGGCCAGAACAGAGGAACCTTGTCAGCAGCATAAACTAAACTAGTTCATGTAATCTGTGTTCAAAACTGTCCAGCTTGGATCTTTACAGTCCTCAACTACAATGAAGGCAAAAATAAGGCGTTTTGATGTACAGAGTATTCCGATAAAACGATCCGGACAATGCTCTCAGAGACAAATGTCCTGCAGAGTCTGTGTTTCAATGCATTGACTCATTTTGTCTATGAAATTTAAGAAATCTGAAATTACTGAGCAGCAAATATCTGAAAACAGCAAACAGAAGGCAACTTTCTATTTTTGTAAAAATGAAAAAATATAGCAACGCCTTTTAAGCTTATTTCACCAATTTAAACGTTAGAAAAGGAAGCACCTGTGCAGAGAAACTGTCCTGACTAAGTCCTGGTCTCCTGGAGCTGACTGAGTGTTTTGTTTTAAGTTGTGTGGAAATGTTTTTTACTTCTGGAACAAGACTGAGGGCAGGAAGTCGGGGAACAGTGAGTCAGAGTTTGGGGGGTTCAGATGCCCAAGTTGGGGTACAAGTCCGTTAGGGTGGTCTGCTTGCTCCCTCTGCTGGAGGAGGAGGAGGAAGAGGAGGAGGAGAAGGGGCTGGATGAGTCCAGAGAGGACTCCGCAAAAGAGCTGGCGGTGGCTGGGGGGGAGGTCTTTGTAGTCCTGGAGGCCCTGTGGGCGAGGCTTTTACGTCGTAGCGGGTAGGCGTCGGCAGATCCTTTGCGCCTGTCAGTGTGTCGCTGCCTCTCCTCCTGGTTGAGCTCCTGCTGCAGGAGCAGCGCCATCTGCCGGTCCTCCTCCTCCTGACGCCGGCGGCTCTGAAGCTCCGCCTCCAATTCAACCAGCCCCCGCAGCACAGTCGTTCCGGTTTCTGGCGAGGAAGAGGAGTAGGAGGAGGAGGAGGAAAGGGCGAGCCAGTGACCTCGCCCTCGCTTTAAGTAGGTCTCTTCTGGCTCCTGTTCCAGCTCAGAGCTCTTCCTCTTTACCGAGGAGGGTCCTTCGTCTCCGCTGGCGAGGCTCCTATCGCGCCCCTCCCCCTCCGCTAGGGAAAACGCCGCGAGTGGACTGACGCACGCAACTTCTGATTGGTCCGCTGAAGGAAGCCCGTAGAAGTCCACCTGAGGGAGTCCTCCCCCTCCGCTGGCGAGGCTCCTGTCGCGCACCTCCCCCTCCGCTAGGGAAAACGCCGAGAGCGGACTGACGCACGCAACTTCTGACTGGTCCGCTGAAGGAGGCCCGTAGAAGTCCAGCTGAGGGAGACGCGTGTCCTGGGAGAGGAGGATGTTCTCCTGCAAACATTTGACCGCTAACTGAAAAAAGGCTCCAAAGGCAAAGTGGAAAAATAACTTTGGTGTATCGTGAGCGCAAAAGTGATACACAGCACGCTATAAAAATGTAGAAAAGAGAAGTAGAAGATGACTGACCTTGTTGGATTTAGACGGAAGACGATACAAGTACCTGAATGTGCACAAACACACAATCAGGTCATGACAAGCACATCTTCTGAATGTTCTACAACAGGAGTCCCCAACTTTTTGCCTCGACAGCCAAAGTAAAAATGTGGCCATAAACAGCAATTCGAAGCGTGAAACCAAAAAAGTTCCTATGTTTAGTACCAGTAACAATGATAGATGGCAACTAGTTAGCCAACTGGTTAGCCGTGCGAACATGCCATCGATGATTGTGTAAACGTTAAGGGTGTCCCAAACTTTTTCACGTCTGATACGATATTGATCCTATACCAGGGGTCGGCAACCCGCGGCTCCGGAGCTGCATGCGGCTCTTTGATCACTCTGATGCGGCTCAGCAGCTTACTTGCTGAACCCCCCAATTTTCCCGTGAGACTTCCGGATTTCAGTGCCTCTCGCAGAAAACTCCCGGGATTAATATTCACCGATTTTCACCCTTATGGCTATAATAAGGGCGTGCCATGATGGTACAACATTTGGCGCCCTCTACAATTTGTATTAACAACGTGACAGCCCAACACTTGTTATACAATATACATCTACTGCTTGCACACGTACGTGACAGCAAGGCATACTTGGTCAACAGCCACACAGGTTACACTGACGGTGGTCATATAAAACAACTTTAACACTCTTACTAATAATGCGCCACACTTTGAACCAAAACCAAACAAGAATGACAAACACATTTCGGGAGAACATCTGCACCTTAACACAACATAAACACAACAGAACAAACACCCAGAATTCCATGCAGCCCTGACTCTTCCGGGCTACATTATACACCCCTGCTACCACCAAACCCCGCCCCCACCCCAACCCTGCTCCCTCACAAATCAACCCCCCCCCCTCCCTCTGTGCGTCGGTTGAGGTGGGCGGGGTTTGGTGGGGGCGGGGGGGTGTATAATGTATCCCGGAAGAGTTAGGGCTGCATGGGATTCTGGGTATTTGTCCTGTTGTGTTTATGTTGTGTTACGGTGCAGATGTTCTCCCGAAATTTGTTTGTCATTCTTGTTTGTGTGGGTTCACAGTGTGGCGCATTATTAAAGTTAAAGTTAAAGTACCAATGATTGTCACACACACACTAGGTGTGGCGAAATTATTCTCTGCATTTGACCCATCACCCTTGATCACCCCCTGGGAGGTGAGGGGAGCAGTGGGCAGCAGTGGGCAGCAGCGGTGGCTGCGCCCGGGAATCATTTTGGTGATTTAACCCCCAATTCCAACCCTTGATGCTGAGTGCCAAGCAGGGAGGTAATGGGTCCCATTTTTTTTTTATAGTCTTTGGTATGACTCGGCCGGGATTTGAACTCCAACCTACCGATCTCAGGACGGACACTCTAACCACTAGGCCACTAAGAGTAAGAGTAAGAGTGTTAAAGTTTTTTTTTTATACCGCCACCAAAAGTGTGACCTGTGTGGTTGTTGACCAAGTATGCTTTGCTGTCACCTACGTGAGCAAGCGGAAGCCCCATACAACGTGTGGCTTATCAGGCACGCTGACTGTAGTGGGTGCTATATGCTGTACCATCACGGCACGTATGACGCTGACAAGAGCCATTCATTTAAAACCCGCGTGCCGCACCAGCTTTCAAATTCCACATAAAGGTGTGGACAGCGTGTCTGAGACCCTTGGTTTATACATAGCATAAAGCAAAAAAAAAAAATTGTATGCAGTGTTATTTCATTTAAAATTTCAAAAACATTTTGCGGCTCCCATCGTTTTCTATAATTTGTGAAACTGGTCAAAATGGCTCTTTGACTGGTAAAGGTTGCCGACCCCTGTCCTATACGATATCAGCAGGAATCATATATACTTCTATCATTTTGTAGTGTGGAATGTTAGAAAAAGTTAGGTCAAGAATAAGGAGTCAAACAGAGAACAATGGCAGGTATGAAAAACACTAATCTGTTTATAATTAACAGTCTGGAGTGAATTGATACTGTCTTTAAGTCGAACAAGAACGGTAATTATTTTTGGCAACACCTAATGATCCTAAATATTAAATATGTTAAGTTCATGACAGCACGTTAAATGATGCAGACACGTTTGTTACTTTAATACGCTTCTGACTTGGGACACTTTTTAGATTTAAGTATTATGCAACTATAATTAAAGCAACCGTGGTTCGGTTGGCAAAGCGGCTGTTCCACAAACTTGATGGTTCCTGGTTCAAATCCCCAGCTTCCGCCATAGTAGTTACGTCCGTTGTGTCCTTGAGCAAGACACTTCACCCTTGCAACTGATAGGTCGAGGTTAGGGCCTTGCATGGCAGCTCCCGCCATCTGTGTGTGGATGTATGTGAATGGGTGGAAATAGTAGAAAAGCGCTATACAAATATAACCCATTTACCATTTATTTATTCAATACTTGTTTATATTGACAAATGTGGTGTTTTAAACTACAATATTGTTGAAATATGAACACTTATTACAAATGTCTAGCTTGTGCATCGGTGCGGTGTAGCTGCTAGCCTCCCATTGTTGCCTTTTGTAAATGCCATCCATCCATCCATCCACTTCCGCTTATCCGAGGTCGGGTCGCGGGGGCAGCAGCCTAAGCAGGGAAGCCCAGACTTCCCTCTCCCCAGCCACTTCGTCCAGCTCCTCCCGGGGGATCCCGAGGCGTTCCCAGGCCAGCCGGGAGACATAGTCTTCCCAACGTGTCCTGGGTCTTCCCCGTGGCCTCCTACCGGTCGGACGTGCCCGAAACACCTTCCTAGGGAGGCGATCGGGGAGCATCCTGACCAGATGCCCGAACCACCTCATCTGGCTCCTCTCGATGTGGAGGAGCAGCGGCTTTACTTTGAGCTCCCCCCGGATGACAGAGCTTCTCACCCTATCTCTAAGGGAGAGACCCGCCACCCGGCGGAGGAAACTCATTTCGGCCGCTTGTACCCGTGATCTTGTCCTTTCGGTCATAACCCAAAGCTCATGACCATAGGTGAGGATGGGAACGTAGATCGACCGGTAAATTGAGAGCTTTGCCTTCCGGCTCAGCTCCTTCTTCACCACAACGGATCGATACAGCGTCCGCATTACTGAAGACGCCGCACCGATCCGCCTGTCGATCTCACCATCCACTCTTCCCTCACTCGTGAACAAGACTCCGAGGTACTTGAACTCCTCCACTTGGGGCAGGGTCTCCTCCCCAACCCGGAGATGGCATTCCACCCTTTTCCGGGCGAGAACCATGGACTCGGCGAACTTGGAGGTGCTGATTCTCATCCCAGTCGCTTCACACTCAGCTGCGAACCGATCCAGTGAGAGCTGAAGATCCCTGGCCAGATGAAGCCATCAGGACCACATCATCTGCAAAAAGCAGAGACCTAATCCTGCAGCCACCAAACCGGATCCCCTCAACGCCTTGACTGCGCCTAGAAATTCTGCCCATAAAAGTTATGAACAGAATGGGTGACAAAGGGCAGCCTTGGCGGAGTCCAACCCTCACTGGAAACGTGTCCGACTTACTGCCGGCAATGCGGACCAAGCTCTGACACTGATCATACAGGGAGCGGACTGCCAAAATCAGACAGTCCGATACCCCATACTCTCTGAGCACTCCCCACAGGACTTCCCGAGGGACACGGTCGAATGCCTTCTCCAAGTCCACAAAGCACATGTAGACTGGTTGGGCAAACTTTTGTAAATGACTTGACTAAAATAAAATAAAAAGACCAAACTTGTGTGCTTATTGGAGGACATTTAGATGTTACCTGGCTGTCCAGCTTTGCACAAGTGAACACGCTGCAGGACTGCTTGCAGCAAAACTAATTTTGGAAAGTTTAGATACAAGCCGATGTAATTTGAGACTTATTTTCATACTGATATTGGACCGATATGTGATATCAATATCGAATCTGGGCACCCCACGTAAGCTTAAAAGGTCAGTATGAATATTATGTACCGTATTTTCCGCACTATAAGGCGCACCTAAAAACCACAAATTTTCTCAAAAGCTGACAGTGCGTCTTATAACCCGGTGCGCTTTATATATGGATTAATATTAAGATTCATTTTCATAAAGTTTCGGTCTCGCAACTACGGTAAACAGCCGCCATCTTTTTTCCCCGTAGAAGAGGAAGTGCTTCTTCTTCTACGCAAGCAACCGCCAAGGTAAGCACCCGCCCCCATAGAACAGGAAGCGCTTCTTCTTCTACTGTAAGCAACCACCCGCCCGCGTAGAAGAAGAAAAAGCGCGCGGATATTACCGTACGTTTCATTTCCTTTGTGTGTTTGCATCTGTAAAGACCACAAAATGGCTCCTACTAAGCGACAGGTTTCCGGTTCATGAAAAGACGCAATCTCTCCATCCGCACACGGACTACTATTTCACAGCAACTGCCTAAAGACTTTCAAGAAAAGCTGGCTACTTTCCGTGCATATTGTAAAAACAAGATAGCTGAAAAAAAGATCCGGCCAGAGAACATTATCAACATGGACGAGGTTCCACTGACTTTTGATATTCCTGTGAACCGCACTGTGGATACAACGGGAGCACGTACGGTGAATATTCGCACCACAGGGAATGAGAAGTCATCCTTCATTGTGGTTCTAGCTTGCCATGCTAATGGCCAGAAACTTCCACCCATGGTGATATTCAAAAGGAAGACCTTGCCAAAAGAGACCTTTCCAGCCGGCGTCATCATAAAAGCTAACTCGAAGGGATGGATGGATGAAGAAAAGATGAGCGAGTGGTTAAGGGAAGTTTACGCGAAGAGGCCGGGTGGCTTTTTTCACGCAGCTTCGTCCATGTTGATATACGACTCCATGCGCGCCCACATCACGCTGGTTTTTAATATATTATTAAAGTTTGACTGACCTATCTGACTGTTTTTTTGACATTCCTTTAGCGCAGTTAGATGCGGCTTATAACACGGGGCGGCTTATAGGTGGACAAAGTTTTGAAATATGCCGTTCATTGAAGGCGCGGCTTATAACCCAGGGCGGCTTATGGTGCGGAAAATACGGTACTACTTTTGGGAAGCCACCCTTTGGCAGGCCAAAATAAATGACTGGACGGTCCAAATTTGGCCCCCCGTCCCACTTTGGGCACCCCTGTTCTAAAGCATTCCAATACACAAGATGATGAACTATATCCAACAAAATACTTGCTTTTCTATTTGTCCTACGTTGACTTTCTTCTTGGCTGGAGTGATGTCAGGATGCCGGTTGTCCTGGGAGACGGAAGCAGCGTTCTACAAGAAAGATGGAGGAGAATGATGATGATGATGGAATTCCTCTTACACAGAGTGAGCTGGAAAACTTCCTCGTCAACATCGGGACTCGTTTTCATGTTTCTCCCAGCGAGACACAAAGACGTACCAGTTCTTTGCTGAGCACTTTGGCCAGTCGCTCGTCCTCCTCCCGCCTCCTCCTCTCCTCCTTCAGCAGCTGCTCCTCCTCGGCCAGGAGTCTCTGGATGTACTCCTCGCTGGCCCGTTGCTCCTCCTCGTCCAGCTCTCGCTTTTCCTCTGTCAGCTGACACCAACAACATGTGCCGCCTTTTATTTTGTCCACAATCAAAAGTGCGCTTTTGCTATCTTTGTTAACACAGAATGTTTTGAGTTGGAACTCATGACCTCACAAAAGTGAGTACATGGCTCACATTTCTGGTTGACATAATTTCATTATTTAAAATGTTTGTATTTTTGCAAGATTTGGGGTTACAAGAAAGTAACACTTTGCCATCCAGGTTAATATATGTGCTGCCCTCTTCTGGTAATCATGTTCCACATAACACTGACTGTGTCATTTGTTTTGTCCCATAGCTAGTCAGCGCACACAATGCAGAGCCTACAAAGTCAGCAGTCAATATTTGTTTTGTTTGGTGAATATATGCTTGTAAATAGGAATGCATTTGCAGTTTTAAGTTCATTTTGTTCCGTTAAAATCTCATTTGTGGAACATTAGTACAAGTATAAAACGAAAGCAATGCTAATCTTTGTTAGCCTGTCAATTAGATCTTCCATTGAATGTTAGCATTAAAGGGGAACTCCACTTTTTGGGGGGAATTTTGCCTATTATTCACAATCATTATTAAAAACATGACAATGGATGGGTTTTTTTTTTGCATTCTAAATATTAAATAAATGCGATCATAAGTTATCTCACAATGGAGTCTATAAAACCCCTAAATAAACATCCAAACACCTCCATTAAGGTTTTACATACATTATGTAAGTATATATGTAATGTACTAATGGGCACATTTATTAGGGCCCGCATGGCCCATTGTATAAGGACCTATTGAATTTGTAAGGTTTTTTTTATTATTTATTTTTTTCTTCCGCCGCCACATTAAACTGTAATTTGACCCACTTAACATGCTTCAAAACTCACCATATTTGACGCACACATCAGGACCTGCGGAAATTACCTTTTTTTTTAAAAAAAACCGAACCCCAAAACTCAAAATTGCGCTCTAGCGCCCCCTAGGAAAAAAAAAAACTAGCCTGCCTGTAACTCCCACTAGGAAGGTCGGAGAGACATGAAACAAAAACCTCTATGTAGGTCTGACTTACACCTAGTTTTCATAATTGTATATCCTCGGGCTAAAATCAACAGGAAGTTGGCAATTCCCCCTTCAAGACAAAAAAGTACTAAAAACAGTCACTTTTGACTCTTTGAGCTCTAATTTGACCCCCTTAACATGCTTCAAAACTCACCAAACTGAACAGACACATCAGGACTGGCTAAAACTGTGATCTAATGAAAAAACCTAACCCCAAATATAAAATTGTGCTCTACCGCAATTTTTTTTATAAAACGCAGAAAAAACTGCTCCTCAGAAGAAAAAAATGACAAAACTGCCTGTAACTCCCACTGGGAAAGTCGGAGAGACATGAAACACAAACCTCTATGTAGGTCTCACTTAGACCTACATTTCATAGATTGACAACCCTCAGCAAAAATCAACAGGAAGTTTGCTATTCCCTCTTCAAAACAAATGTTTTGTAAAAACCGGTCACCTTCCTTCAAAAACGATCTCCTCTGAGCGCGTTTGTCGTTTCGCCTTCAAACTAACACAGGAGAGAGATTGAACCCTTGTGATTACAATGACAAAAGCGCTTTTTTTCTAACTGCTCCGGTTTTGATTTTATGACCCTTCAAAGACCCGCTGCGCTGATGCTGCTGCGCTGCTGTTTTTTTAAGATGGCTGCTTAAAAGCAGGAAGCACCAACGTGCCCACACAATGCAGACAAGGTAGGTACACTAGACAAAAGTCTTGGGACACTTCAGACTAAAAGTAGACAAAAGTATTGGGACACTTATGACTATCACTGGACAAAAGTATTGGGACATTTAGGACTAGCACCTGCCAAATACGCGGGCCCGACCAATGCTGCTTGCAGCTTTAATTATTTACATATTTTGATCATTTTAAGTATACGCGGCACATTAATTTTATTAATGCATCACGATCAACGTTTACTTTTTTTTTTCTTCATCACTGATTTTTACTCACTGCAGACTTTATGAGAGCAAACAAACATAATAAAACATCACTTATTCTACAAGGTCTGCTGTCATTAGGATGCCGACTCCTGGGATGTTCATATATTCGCATTTAGATGAAGACTCATAATCCTCACGAAGGAACGGGGTAGGAGGACGAAACAAAACATATTTTCGTGTCTTTCTCCCCATTTTCGGGTCCTAAACGGCTGTCAAAGTGTACCAACTTTTCCAGAATACCTGTTCAGACTTTTTCTATCCAGGTGACATGCATGATTTGTGATCTAGAATAAACTTACAGAAAGCAAGGAAGCAGCAGACCCCTCGATGTAAACGTAGGGAGACATGGCAGTGATCACAGTGCCAAAATAAATTATTTGTCTGCGTTAGCGCTTATAATAACAATATCACTAATACTTGGTTAATAGTCAAGTCACAAAATGTAAATGGAGTATTGTTGGCATTTTTTCTTTATTTATTGGATTTTATGGGCGTAATAGAGGACCTCCCATTGGCTCCGCTGTAAGCGGACTTTTATTTACGTTTATTTAATATTTCGAATGCATTAAAAAAAATCCATGCACCGTCATGTCTTTAATAATAATTGTGAATGACAGGCTCATTTTATTTTTTTTAAGTGCAGTTCCCCTTTAAGCTAGCGGCATAAGTAAACTTTATCCTGTATGGTTGCATTGCTTTTTACCCCAGTTTATACCAAACTGCATTGTCCATTGAACATGATTCTTACATATATTACATAACCATGTGTCTCTTAATGTACTTTCCTTGGTTTGCTTAGTTTTACAATAACATACCTGCCAACTTTTGAAATCAGAAAAACCTAGTAGCCAGGGTCCAGGGGTTGCAGGCCCCGGTAGGTCCAGGACAAAGTCCTGGTGGGGGGGTTCAGGCTTCGCCCCCCCGACGCAAAATAATTATTAGCATTCAGACAGGTTAAAATGTTGCTAAAACCATCACTTTTCTATCAGTCACAGTGACTTTTCAAAACAAAAATATTACAGCAAAAACCATATGGGTTGATTGACATGTTTATTCTGTAAACTAACTTCAATAGTTTGAAATTATTTTGACAGTTAATGCCAGTTATCCTGTCAACCTTTCACAAGACTTCAATTTGTTAATTGAAAGTATAAACAGTATAAACACTTTTTACAGTAAACAAATGGTAAAACAGTACTAAACAATTCCATTAAAAAAAAAATTGGTGTCATTATTAACTTTCTGTCCAAGCTTGTATAATCTACTGCCTTGTTCAATTGTAAAAAATATTCGGTGCCTAAAATTCACATTTCTATCACAATTATCATACTGTAAACATGGTAAGCTAACTTCATTAAAATTAATAGTCCTGTCAATAGCATGGAATTACAATTCAAATGTAGTTTTTTTGTAAGCCTTTCAAAAGAATTCAAAATATGAAAAATTAATGAAAATTAATTGAAGCCATCAGACACTTGAAAAGTGGCACATCACATCTCTAATGTAATCATTTGAACTTTTCAACAGAAATAGCACTGCAAAAATATTAAGGACATACTTCTGTATTTTGGTAGTTATGCTGTCAACATTTAACAAGATTTCTTCAACTTGGACTTGAAAGCATAAATAGTATAAACACTTTTAACAGTATAACAGTACTAAACAATTCCAATAGATAACATTGGTGTCATTACCTTTTTGTTTGCTCAATTATTGCCTCCGTAAATAAAACTTCGGCATTTATCACACCCAAAGAATCTGTTTGGGCGACGAAAAACGTTGAAAGTTTTCCACTTGTATCGCTAGCAACGGCATTAGACTTGTGTTTTTTTGTCCCAACGTGGTCTTTTACATCGCTAATTCCTCCGTGTCCGATCGAAAAATCTTGTCTGCACAAGGTGCAATTCGCGTAGTTTTCACCCTTTTTGGAACGGATAATTATTCCCGGATAGGCTTTTGAATATTCTTCACGGAATGACTGCAGTTTTCTTTTCGGTTTAAGACTCGTTTGCGATTTTTCTCCGGCTGATTCCATGATCGTTCGCTCGTTTGGAAACAATGGCAACTGGTGCCTCGTGCTTGGCAGCGGTGCTATAAATAGCCTCGCGCATGGCATTCGGAATGGCTCGATAGGAAGTTACGGGAAGCAGTGTCGATTGTCATTGTTGTTACGCGATTTCGTGAATAAAACTTTTAAAAAAATAAATAAATTTAATTAATGAAAAAACTTATTTTTTATCACTGCAACCGTAACCCGGAATAGGTTGATGAAAACCGTACTAATTACGGGAAAACCGGAGTAGTTGGCAGGTATGTAATAACTTCACTGTCAATCAATAAACAAGCTCATTTAATTTGAAGAACTGCAGTGTTCACCTACCTGCCAAACTAAATTCAAACATTTCAGGAGGGCAGATTAATGAATTAAAATGAACTATAGTTGTCCAAAATTATTTGAGCATGGTGTCTCGCCTTTTTTTAATGGGCCCTTTATATTGTAGAAATAAGTTTTCCATTGAAACTAAACTTACTTTGGTGACCTGCTCCTGATATTCTTGTCTCAGCTCTCCAGGCTGACTGACCCTGGGGAAAAACACTGAGCAACACAGTTAGAATGTCAATACCTATCAGAGAGAAGGCTCTAAATGCATCTAGTAGTGATGGGTCCGGCAACACCGATGCATCGGCGCATGCGTCGAGCTCATAGAGCAAAACCCTGTGTCGGTGCGCGTACCGCTTTTGGAAAGTCACGTGACCGATCATGAGCTGTTTTGGTCACGTGACCGATACGCGAACTGTGTCGCACTGACGCCTCCTCTGTGCCCTGTGAGCGTGTCTTTTCTCCAGCCGGAGTAATAATAACTAAGAGAAATCGTCTAAAATGTAATACGTCGGAAAAACTTTTCTTTTTCTTTTTTTTAATAAAAATGTATAAAAAAAATAAAATTAAAAAAATTCCCAGTCCACAATCATCCACAACACGTTCTCTTAGATTTCCATGTTATGATACATGTTCACATTATTTATTGACTGTATCTAAAAAAGATAAAAATATATTTTTTATTTAAATGAAGATATGCAATAATCTTAAATGAAATACAATGACTTGGTTTATATTATTGTATATACTAGGGCAGGGGTCACCAACGCGGTGCCCGCGGTCACCAGGTAGCCCGTAAGGACCAGATCAGTCGCCCGCTGGCCTGTTCTAAAAATAGCTCAAAGAGCAGCACTTACCAGTGAGCTGCCTCTATTTTTTAAATTGTACTTATTTACTAGCAAGCTGGTCTCGCTTTGCTCGACATTTTTAATTCTAAAAGAGACAAAACTCAAATAGAATTTGAAAATCCAAGAAAATATTTTAAAGACTTGGTCTTCACTTGGAATAAGCGGTAGAAAATGGATGGATGGATGGGTCTTCACTTGTTTAAATAAATTCATTTATTTTTTACTTTGCTTCTTATTACTTTTAGAAATACAATTTTAGAGAAAAAATACAACCTTAAAAATGATTTTAGGATTTTTAAACAAATACTCCTTTTTACCTTTTAAATGTATTCCTTATCTTTCCTGACAATTTAAATCAATGTTCAAGTAATTTTTTTTTTTTAATTATTGTAAAGAATAATAAATATTTTAGCTTCTGGTTTTTCAACGAAGAATATTTGTGAAATATTTCTTCAAACTTACTATGATTAAAATTCAAAAAAATTATTCTGGCAAATCTAGAAAATCTGTAGAATCAAATTTAAATCTTATTTCAAATTATTTTGAATTTCTTTTAAAAAAAAATTCTGGAAAATCTAGAAGAAATATTGATTTGTCTTTGTTAGAAATATAGCTTGGTCCAATTTGTTAAATATTCTAACAAAGTGCAGATTGGATTTTAACCAATTTAAAACATGTCATCAAAATTCTAAAATGTATCTTAATCAGGAAAAATTACTAATGATGTTCCATAAATTCTTTTTTTAATTTTTTCAAAAAGATTCAAATTAGCTAGTTTTTCTCTTCTTTTTGTCGGTTGAATTTTGAATTTTAAAGAGTCGAAATTGAAGATAAACTATGTTTCAAAATTTATTTAATTTTTTTTTGTGTTTTCTCCTCTTTTAAACCGTTCAATTAAGTGTTTTTTTCATCATTTATTCTCTACAAAAAACCTTCCGTAAAAGGAAAAAAAAATGTATGACGGATTGACAGACAGAAATACCCATTTTTTTTATATACCGTATTTTCCGCACTATTAGCCGCACCTAAAAACCACAAATTTACTCAAAAGCTGACAGTGCGGCTTATAACCCGGTGCGCTTTATATATGGATTAATATTAAGATTCATTTTCATAAAGTTTCGGTCTCGCAACTACGGTAAACAGCCGCCATCTTTTTTCCCCGTAGAAGAGGAAGTGCTTCTTCTTCTACGCAAGCAACCGCCAAGGTAAGCACCCACCCCCATAGAACAGGAAGCGCTTCTTCTTCTACTGTAAGCAACCACCCGCCCCCATAGAAGAAGAAAAAGCGCGCGGATATTACGTTTCATTTCCTTTGTGTGTTTACATCTGTAAAGACCACAAAATGGCTCCTACTAAGCGACAGGTTTCCGGTTCATGAAAAGACGCAATCTCTCCATCCGCACACGGACTACTATTTCACAGCAACTGCCTAAAGACTTTCAAGAAAAGCTGGCTACTTTCCGTGCATATTGTAAAAACAAGATAGCTGAAAAAAAGATCCGGCCAGAGAACATTATCAACATGGACGAGGTTATATTATATATATATATATAATATTCGCACCACAGGGAATGAGAAGTCATCCTTCACTGTGGTTCTAGCTTGCCATGCTAATGGCCAGAAACTTCCACCCATGGTGATATTCAAAAGGAAGACCTTGCCAAAAGAGACCTTTCCAGCCGGCGTCATCATAAAAGCTAACTCGAAGGGATGGATGGATGGATGAAGAAAAGATGAGCGAGTGGTTAAGGTACCGTATTTTCCGCACTATAAGGCGCACCGGATTATTAGCCGCACCTTCTATGAATTACATATTTCATAATTTTGTCCACCAATAAGCCGCCCCGGACTATAAGCCGCGCCTACGCTGCGCTAAAGTGAATGTCAAAAAAACGCTGCGCTAAAGTGAATGTCAAAAAAACAGTCAGATAGTTCAGTCAAACTTTAATAATATATTGAAAACCAGCGTTCTAACAACTCTGTCCCAAAATGTACGCAAATGTGCAATCACAAACATAGTAAAATTCAAAATGGTGTAGAGCAATAAATAGTAACATAATGTTGCTCGAACGTTAATGTCACAACACACAAAATAAACATAGCGCTCACCTTCTGAAGTTATTCTTCATTCGTAAATCCTTCGAATTCTTCGTCTTCGGTGTCCGAATTGAAAAGTTGCGCAAGCGTGGGATCAAAAAATGGCCGGCTCCGCCTCGTCGAAGTCATCGGATTCAGTGTCGCTGTTGTTGTGCAGCAGTTCTGTGAATCCTGCCTTCCGGAAAGCTCGGACCACAGTTGTGACCGAAATATCTGCCCAGGCATTTACGATCCACTGGCAGATGTTGGCGTATGTCGACCGGCGCTATCTGCCCGTCTTAGTGAAGGTGTGTTCGCCTTCGGAGCTGTGTGAAAAAAGCCACCCGGCCTCTTCGCGTAAACTTCCCTTAACCACTCGCTCATCTTTTCTTCATCCATCCATCCCTTCGAGTTAGCTTTTATGATGACGCCGGCTGGAAAGGTCTCTTTTGGCAAGGTCTTCCTTTTGAATATCACCATGGGTGGAAGTTAGCATGGCAAGCTAGAACCACAGTGAAGGATGACTCCTCATTCCCTGTGGTGCGAATATTCACCGTACGTGCTCCCGTTCCACAGTGCAGTTCACAGGAATATCAGTTGCTGTGAAATACGGTAGTAATCCGTGTGCGGATGGAGAGATTGCGTCTTTTTATGAACCGGATCCTTGTCGCGTAGTAGGAGCCATTTTGTGGTCTTTACAGATGTAAACAGGAAATGAAACGTACGGTGATATCCGCGCGTTTTTTCTTCTTCTTCCGGGGGCGGGTGAAGCGCTTCCTGTTCTATGGGGGCGGGTGAAGCGCTTCCTGTTCTATGGGGGCGGGTGCTTTCCTTGGCGGTTGCTTGCGTAGAAGAAGAAGCGCTTCCTGTTCTACCGGGAAAAAAGATGGCGGCTGTTTACCGAAGTTGCGAGACCGAAACTTTATGAAAATGAATCGTAATAAAGCGCACCGGGTTATAAGGCGCACTGTCATCTTTTGAGAAAAATTGTGGTTTTTAGGTGCGCCTTATAGTGCGGAAAATACGGTAAGTTTACGCGAAGAGGCCGGGTGGCTTTTTTCACGCAGCTCCGTCCATGTTGATATACGACTCCATGCGCGCCCACATCACGCTGGTTTTTAATATATTATTAAAGTTTGACTGACCTATCTGACTGTTTTTTTGACATTCCTTTAGCGCAGTTAGATGCGGCTTATAACACGGGGCGGCTTATAGGTGGACAAAGTTTTGAAATATGCCGTTCATTGAAGGCGCGGCTTATAACCCAGGGCGGCTTATGGTGCGGGAAATACGGTAGCTAGTTTTTCTCTTCTTTTTGTCGGTTGAATTTTGAATTTTAAAGAGTCGAAATTGAAGATAAACTATGTTTCAAAATTTATTTTAATTTTTTTCGTGTTTTCTCCTCTTTTAAACCGTTCAATTAAGTGTTTTTTTCATCATTTATCCTCTACAAAAAACCTTCTGCAAAAGGAAAAAAAAATGTATGACGGAATGACAGACAGAAATACCCATTTTTTTATATATATATACACATTTATTTATTTAGCTATTCTTGTTTAAATCACACTTACGTGTAACTTACAAATGACAATATATTTATTTATTTAAGTGTGTATCAAACTGGTAGCCCTTCGCATTAATCAGTACCCAAGAAGTAGTTTTTGGTTTCAAAAAGGTTGGTGACCCCTGTACTAGGGCATAAAATCAGTGTCAGTTGAGTCGGTCCATAGGTTGCCTGTAGGGATTTTTAATGTCCAGCAGATGTCAGTATTTAGTGACACAGTATCGACACAGTATCAATACAGTTTTGCAATGTGTCGAAACGCTTCATGACGCCTCATCAACCCATCACTAGCATCTAGAATTATGGTATGATGTGTGTCCTACCTCCCATTTCGTCCTCGGTGATGGCGTCCTGCCCGCAGAGGCGACGCTGACAGTGCTGGGGGAAGCTGATCTGAATTTGCTTCCACAGCTGCTCGTTGACCAGCGTCTTCTTCTTGTTGTTCTGTCGGGCCCACGTGGAGACCCTCTTCCTGCAAAGGGGGCAGCACAGCGTGCTTTTGTCCACCGACTCCAAGAAACAGACCTAGCGGGTACAATATATATACGTGAAGAGTTACCGAGTCAGTGTGACGCGTCAGCGTGCGGTTTACCTTGCAGAACGTGTGTGTGCAGGGCAGCGTCACAGGCTCCAAAAACATCTCCAAGCACACCGGACACACGCAGTCATCAAATGATAGGGTTTTGGTTCTCTTCCCCTTCCCTTTGCCACCCGACACGACCGCCTCTGCATCAGCGTCTGGCAACATCATCTTGTCTCCTGTGAGGCCTGTCACAGCAGCATCCACCTGCCAGAAAGATCCATCTCAGCCTGATTCCTTAGCACAGTTTGAATGATCGAACTAAGGCTGAAACGACGCGTCGACGTAGTCGACGTCATCGGTTACGCAAATACGTCGACGCCGTTTTTGTGCGTCGGCGCGTCACATATTTACGTCACACTACTTTACTGTCATGGCGGAGCGCAAAGCAGACGATGCGAGCGAGGGGAAAAAAGCACGCCAAAAGTCGTCAAAAGTGTGGGAGTATTTCAATAAACGGCCTAATAATGTTGTTGTATGCACACTGTGTCGAGCGGAAATGGCCTATCATAGCAGCACAACGGCTATGAAGGAACATTTGAAAAGAAAACCCCCGACAGCGTTCTTGCCATCACCATCAACAAGTCAATCGTCCGCGTGCGTATACGTTGTCATTATTACACAAAAACATGAATGTGTCATTTGTATCTGCGTTGTAAATTCATAAACTAAAGCACCGTTTCGCTCTGAGAGGCGCGTTTGGCGTGCCTGTTCAGTGTTTACAAAGACGCGCTCCTCTTTAACGCTGTGGAGAGGCGGCGGCGGCGAGCGAGCGGCGAGGCGGGGCGCGCCGGGAGCGACGCCGCAATCGTGCCCAGGTGCGCGATCCGCGCAGTTGGAAGAGAAAAGACTTTGTGTAAAATTAAAAGATTGTAAACCTGGCAAAGCCGTCTGGCGTTCAGTCTGTCGGTCCTGAAAGAACCCCACGGCACAAGACGTGTCACAAACGCTAACGTTAATTAGTTGTGCAAATACCTTTTACAACATTAACAGTTACATATACTATGTACAAACCAACAATTAACTTTCACTTTAATCATACTATCATTGTTGTGTTATTAAGCAAAATAAGCAATACTTTTACTTTTGTTGAAATGTTTACACTGTACACTTTTTTGTATTGGATGTTTAGCTTTATTTTTGCACATTTTAGCAAATAAGCAATACTTTTACTTTTGTTGAAATGTTTACACTTGTTACAGAATATTTCCGTTTTGCACTTTTTTGTATTGGATGTTTATCTTTATTTTTGCACATTTTAAAGCAAAATAAGCAATACTTTTACTTTTGAAATGCTTATACTATTCCAGAATATTAAGATTTGCATTGGATGTTTACTTTTATATTTGCACATTAAAAAGCAAATAAGCTACTTTTAATTTTGTTAAATGTTAAAAGTTTTAAATGTTTACATTGTTACAGAATATTTTGTCATGTTGTTGTCAATGTTGACTGACTAGTGGCCATACTTTTTTTTTTGTAAATAAAAGCCATGCCTTTTGAAAAAACTGGCCTACATTTATTTTTTCCTCTTCATTTTAAATTTAAAAAAAAATCGGTAAAAGGAAAAATAATCTATAGATTAATCGAAAAAATAATCTATAGATTAACCGATTAATCGAAAAAAATAATCTATAGATTAATCGATAGAAAAATAATCGTTAGCTGCAGCCCTAGATCTAACCATAGAGAACATTTTTTATTTTGTCTAAAAGTAACAGCATGCGTTTCATAACAATTAAACATACTTCTACTGAAAATTATCTATTGCATTCACAATATGTATTTGAATTGAATTTGAAAACCTCATTAGGGAAGCTAATTCTGGTATACCTGTGCTATTTGAATGGTTTCTTGTTAATAGGCTATCACTAAATGTAAACTAAGCCAACTTTATTGTGTTTCGTAAGCAAAAACAAAACATACTGTAAACAGAGTGCTAAGATTTCTATTGGAGGAATCAAAATTAGTCAAGTTTCATCTACCAAATTTCTAGGTAACCTAGTGGACGAAAAATTGTCATGGACAGAACACATTAAAACTCTCAAATTTCCAGGAAATTCCCATTCAAATGAAAGAACGTATTCAAAGTTATACAATTTTGTAAATTCGCAAAGTTTTGATGCCATTTTTTACCCGATTTTGACCTTTTAACCATCACTACCCTTCACATATATCCAACACAAAACATGTTTTCCCTTTCCCCAAATTACTGGTTTTACCGGAATTTCTCTGAATTTTCCACCCATTGACAATGACTTGGCAATATAAAATCATCCATTGCACAATTCCCACATTTCTCATCTGATTCTAACCGTTCCACCGTCCACACACCTCACTCACGCTTTTCCCCAAATTCCAGGATTTACGAAAATACCCATTCTTATTTCAAACTGTTACTAGGTCAACATTTTTCAACCGATTTTTCAAAAACTCACGGTTTTCCCAAAACTCCCAAATTTCCAGGAAAGTCCCATTCCCATTGACAATGACTTGGCAATATACAATCATCGATTGCACAATTCCCACATTTCTCATCCGATTCGAACCGTTCCACCATCCACACACCCCACTCACCCTGGACAATCAAACTACCGAGTTAAAAAAAATTCAATAAAGTGTCGAGATCTCTTGGTATCATCAGAAAAATCAGGGGTTTGGTTCATCAGGCGTGCCTCTTAACTCTTTATTACAGTTTAATTTATCCATATCTTATCTATTGCAATATTGTCTGGGCTAGTACATATCCATCAAATTTACACAAATGATTCATTATGCAAAATACATTTGTAAGAATAGCTACTTCTAACTATTTGGCTCCATCTGCTCCCTTGTTTAGGAAACTAAATGTACTATCTATTTATAATATCAACACTTCAGTCCTCTTTTATCTATAAATGTACTTACCTCCCTAATACGCTTCCTACACATTTCAAACATTATTTTAAGACCAATTCACAAGTTCATTATCATAATATTAGACAAACTGATAATCTCCGTCCTATCTTTAGCCGTATCACTCTTAGCCAGTTCTCCATCAAACACAGAGGTCCTTTACTCTGGGAATAGTCACCTATGTATTGCAAACTCCTCATCTTCACTCAATAACTTTATTCCATCCATCCATCCATCTTCTTCCGCTTATCCGAGGTCGGGTCGCGGGGGCAGCAGCCTAAGCAGGGAAGCCCAGACTTCCCTCTCCCCAGCCACTTCGTCCAGCTCTTCCCGGGGGATCCCGAGGCGTTCCCAGGCCAGCCGGGAGACATAGTCTTCCCAACGTGTCCTGGGTTTTCCCCGCGGCCTCCTACCGGTCGGATGTGCCCTAAACACCTCCCTAGGGAGGCGTTCGGGTGGCATCCTGACCAGATGCCCGAACCACCTCATCTGGCTCCTCTCGATGTGGAGGAGCAGCGGCTTTACTTTGAGCTCCCCCCGGATGACAGAGCTTCTCACCCTATCTCTAAGGGAGAGCTCCGCCACCCGGCGGAGGAAACTCATTTCGGCCGCTTGTACCCGTGATCTTGTCCTTTCGGTCATAACCCAAAGCTCATGACCATAGGTGAGGATGGGAACGTAGATCGACCGGTAAATTGAGAGCTTTGCCTTCCGGCTCAGCTCCTTCTTCACCACAACGGATCGATACATCCATCGATCCATCCATCCATCTTCTTCCGCTTATCCGAGGTCGGGTCGCGGGGGCAGCAGCTTAAGCAGGGAAGCCCAGACTTCCCTCTCCCCAGCCACTTCGTCCAGCTCCTCCCGGGGGATCCCGAGGCGTTCCCAGGCCAGCCGGGAGACATAGTCTTCCCAACGTGTCCTGGGTCTTCCCCGCGGCCTCCTACCAGTCGGATGTGCCCTAAACACCTCCCTAGGGAGGCGTTCGGGTGGCATCCTGACCAGATGCCCGAACCACCTCATCTGGCTCCTCTCGATGTGGAGGAGCAGCGGCTTTACTTTGAGCTCCCCCCGGATGGCAGAGCTTCTCACCCTATCTCTAAGGGAGAGCCCCGCCACCCGGCGGAGGAAACTCATTTGGGCCGCTTGTACCTGTGATCTTGTCCTTTCGGTCATAACCCAAAGCTCATGACCATAGGTGAGGATGGGAACGTAGATCGACCGGTAAATTGAGAGCTTTGCCTTCCGGCTCAGCTCCTTCTTCACCACAACGGATCGATACAGCGCCCGCAAAACCGATCAGCCTGTTGTTCTCACGATCCACTCTTCCCTCACTCGTGAACAATAACTTTACACATAGATTAAGGATGAATCAACATTCTCCATCTGTTCCTACCTTATAATGTAGCCCTATTATTTCCTCACACGCACTCACACTCACTTAGACTCAATCCACACAAGGTAGTCTACTTGTTATCTTCCATCCATTTTCTACCGCTTGTCCCTTTTGGGGTCGCTGGAGCTTATCTCAGCTGCACCCTGGACAAGTCGCCACCTCATCACAGGGCCAACACAGATAGACAAGACAACATTCACACTCACATTCACACACTAGGGACCATTTAGTGTTGCCAATCAACCTATCCCCAGGTGCATGTCTTTGGAGGTGGTGGGAGGAAGCCGGAGTACCCGGAGGGAACCCACGCAGTCACGGGGAGAACATGCAAACTCCACACAGAAAGATCCCGAGCCCGGGATCGAACTCAGGACTACTCAGTCCTTTACCATGAATTGATTTACGTGGACCCCGACTTAAACAAGTTCCATCCATCCATTTTCTACCGCTTAATCCTTTCGGGGTCGCGGGGGGCGCTGGAGCCTATCTCAGCGACAATCAGGCGGAAGGCGGGGTACACCCCGGACAAGTCGCCACCTCATCACAGGGCCAACACAGATAGACAGACAACTTTCACACTCACATTCACACACTAGGGACCATTTAGTGTTGCCAATCAACCTATCCCCAGGTGCATGTCTTTGGAAGTGGGAGGAAGCCGGAGTACCCGGAGGGAACCCACGCAGTCACGGGGAGAACATGCAAACTCCACACAGAAAGACCCCGAGCCCGGGATTGAACCCAGGACTGCTCAGGACCTTCGTATTGTGAGGCAGACTTAAACAAGTTGAAAAACTTTATTGGGGTGTTACCATTTAGTGGTCAATTGTACGGAATGTGTACTGAACTGTGCAATCTACTAATACAAGTTTCAATTAGGGCTGCAACTAACAATTAATTTGATAATCGATTAATTATTACTTCGATTAATCGATTAATAATCGGACAAAAGAGACAAACTACATTTCTATCCTTTCCAGTATTTTATTGAAAAAAAAACAGCATACTTATTTTGATTATTGTTTCTCAGCTGTTTATACATGTTGCAGTTTATAAATAAAGGTTTATAAAAAAATTAAATTAAAATTAAAATAAATAAATAAAATTGCCTCTGCGCATGCGCATAGCATAGATCCAACGAATCGATGACTAAATTAATCGCCTAATATTTTTATAATTGATTTTAATCGATTAGTTGTTGCAGCCCTAGTTTCAATCAATCAATCAGGACCTTCATATTGTGAGGCACATGCACTAACCCCTGCACCACCGTGATTTGATTGATTGATTGAAACTTTTATTAGTAGGTTGCACAGTTCAGTACATATTCCGTACAATTGACCTCTAAATGGTAACACCCCAATAAGTTTTTCAACTTGTTTAAGTCGGGGTCATGATACAGATATATATTATCATCATAATACAGTCATCACACAAGATAATCATCAGAGTATATACTAGTGATGGGTCCGGCAACACCGATGCATCGGCGCATGCGTCGAGCTCATAGAGCAAAACCCTGTGTCGGTGCGCGTACCGCTTTTAGAAAGTCACGTGACCGATCATGAGCTGTTTTGGTCACGTGACCGATACGCCAACTGTGCCTCGCCTCCTCTGTGTCCTGTGAGCGTGTCTTTTCTACAGCCGGAGAAATAATAACTAAGAGAAATCGTCTAAAATGTAATACGTCGGAAAAACTTTTTTTTTTTTTTTTTTTATAAAAATGTGTAAAAAAATTAAATAAAAAAATTCCCAGTCCACAATCATCCACAAATCTTCGATTTCCATGTTATGATACATGTTCACATTATTTATTGACTGTATCTAAAAAAGATAAAAATATATTTTTATTTAAATGAAGATATGAAATAATCCTAAATGAAATACAATGACTTGGTTTATATTATTGTATATACTAGGGCAGGGGTCACCAACGCGGTGCCCGCGGTCACCAGGTAGCCCGTAAGGACCAGATCAGTCGCCCGCTGGCCTGTTCTAAAAATAGCTCAAAGAGCAGCACTTACCAGTGAGCTGCCTCTATTTTTTAAATTGTATTTATTTACTAGCAAGCTGGTCTCGCTTTGCTCGACATTTTTAATTCTAAAAGAGACAAAACTCAAATAGAATTTGAAAATCCAAGAAAATATTTTAAAGACTTGGTCTTCACTTGGAATAAGCGGTAGAAAATGGATGGATGGATGGGTCTTCACTTGTTTAAATAAATTCATTTATTTTTTACTTTGCTTCTTATTACTTTTAGAAATACAATTTTAGAGAAAAAATACAACCTTAAAAATGATTTTAGGATTTTTAAACAAATATACCTTTTAAATTTCTTCCTCTTCTTTCCTGACAATTTAAATCAATGTTCAAGTAAAACAATTTTTTATTATTATTGTAAAGAATAATAAATATTTTAGCTTCTGGTTTTTCGACAAAGAATATTTGTGAAATATTTCTTCAAACTTACTATGATTAAAATTCAAAACAATTATTCTGGCAAATCTAGAAAATCTGTAGAATCAAATTTAAATCTTATTTCAAAGTATTTTGAATTTCTTTTAAAATTTTTGTTCTGGAAAATCTAGAAGAAATACTGATTTGTCTTTGTTAGAAATATAGCTTGGTCCAATTTGTTAAATATTCTAACAAAGTGCAGATTGGATTTTAACCAATTTAAAACATGTCATCAAAATTCTAAAATGTATCTTAATCAGGAAAAATGACTAATGATGTTCCATAAATTCTTTTTTTAATTTTTTCAAAAAGATTCAAATTAGCTAGTTTTTCTCTTCTTTTTGTCGGTTGAATTTTGAATTTTAAAGAGTCGAAATTGAAGATACACTATGTTTCAAAATTTTATTTTAATTTTTTTCGTGTTTTCTCCTCTTTTAAACCGTTCAATTAAGTGGTTTTTTTTCATCATTTATTCTCTACAAAAAACCTTCTGTAAAAGGAAAACAAATGTATGATGGAATGACAGACAGAAATACCCATGTTTTTATATATATAAATGTATTTATTTAGCTATTCTTGTTTAAATCACACTTACGTGTAACTTACAAATGACAATATATTTATTTATTTAAGTGTGTATCAAACTGGTAGCCCTTCGCATTAATCAGTACCCAAGAAGTAGTTTTTGGTTTCAAAAAGGTTGGTGACCCCTGTACTAGGGCATCAAATCAGTGTCAGTTGAGTCGGTCCATAGGTTGCCTGTAGGGATTTTTAATGTCCAGCAGATATCAGTATTTAGTGACACAGTATCGACACAGTATCAATACAGTTTTGCAATGTGGCAAAACGCTTCATGACGCCTCATCAACCCATCACTAGTATATACATTGAATTATTTACATTATTTTCAATGCTGCCCTACTTGTTATCTTATTTTTTTCTATATACTATGTTTAATTGTGTTTGTTAATTTACTGCTTTAGGTGAGAACCTTGCATAAGCCTTTTTGGGTTTCTTTACTCACCTGCACTTATTTCTTATTACGTCTTTCTCATTACTAATTTCTTGCTTCCATGTTTTTCTTGTTGTTGTTGTTTTTTTTTTTTTTAACAATGTTACCTTTTGATCTGTTTATATTGTGCGAGTAAATAAACAACCCTTTTGTGTGAATGAGTGTGAATGGGGGAGGGAGGGTTTTTGGGTTGGTGCACTACCGTATTTTCCGCACTATTAGCCGCACCTAAAAACCACAAATTTACTCAAAAGCTGACAGTGCGGCTTTTAACCCGGTGCGCTTTATATATGGATTAATATTACGATTCATTTTCATAAAGTTTCGATCTCGCAACTTCGGTAAACAGCCGCCATCTTTTTTCCCGGTAGAACAGGAAGCGCTTCTTCTTCTACGCAAGCAACCGCCAAGGTAAGCACCCGCCCCCATAGAACAGGAAGCGCTTCTTCTTCTACTGTAAGCAACCACCCGCCCGCGTAGAAGAAGAAAAAGCGCGCGGATATACCGTACGTTTCATTTCCTTTGTGTGTTTACATCTGTAAAGACCACAAAATGGCTCCTACTAAGCGTCAGGGATCCGGTTCATGAAAAGACGCAATCTCTCCATCCGCACACGGATTACTATTTCACAGCAACTGATATTCCTGTGAACCGCACTGTGGATACAACGGGAGCACGTACGGTGAATATTCGCACCACAGGGAATGAGAAGTCATCCTTCACTGTGGTTCTAGCTTGCCATGCTAATGGCCAGAAACTTCCACTCATGGTGATATTCAAAAGGAAGACCTTGCCAAAAGAGACCTTTCCAGCCGGCGTCATCATAAAAGCTAACTCGAAGGGATGGATGAAGAAAAGATGAGCGAGTGGTTAAGGTAAGTTTAAGTTTACGCGAAGAGGCCGGGTGGCTTTTTTCACGCAGCTCTGTCCATGTTGATATACGTATGTTTGTGATTGCACATTTGCGTACATTTTGGGAGTGAACAGAGTTGTTAGAACGCTGGTTTTTAATATATTATTAAAGTTTGACTGACCTATCTGACTGTTTTTTTGACATTCCTTTAGCGCAGTTAGATGCGGCTTACAACACCGGGCGGCTTATAGGTGGACAAAGTTTTGAAATATGCCGTTCATTGAAGGCGCGGCTTTTAACCCAGGGCGCCTTATGGTGCGGAAAATACGGTAATTGTAAGTGTATCTTGTGTTTTTTAAGTTGATTTAATTAAAAAATAAAAATAAAAAATAAAAATGATACTGATAATAAAAAAACTAGAGATGTTCGATAATATGCGTTAAAATGTAATATCGGAAATTATTGGTATCAGTTTTTTATGATCGGTATCGGTTATTTTATTATTTTTTTTTTTTATTAAATCAACATAAAAAAATCACAAGATACACTTACAATTAGTGCACCAACCCAAAAAACCTTT
Source organism: Nerophis lumbriciformis (assembly GCF_033978685.3). Taxonomy (NCBI): domain Eukaryota; kingdom Metazoa; phylum Chordata; class Actinopteri; order Syngnathiformes; family Syngnathidae; genus Nerophis; species Nerophis lumbriciformis. The sequence continues at coordinate 3,708,294 of NC_084564.2, forward strand.
TTCTATATACTATGTTTAATTGTGTTTGTTAATTTACTGCTTTAGGTGAGAACCTTGAATAAGCCTTTTGGGTTTCTTTACTCACCTGCACTTATTTCTTATTACGTCTTTCTCATTACTAATTTCTTGCTTCCATGTTTTTCTTGTTGTTGTTGTTGTTTTTTTAACAATGTTACCTTTTGATCTGTTTATATTGTGCGAGTAAATAAATACATACATATGTAGTCTTCAGCATATTATAGCCCGAATTCAAACCGGAATAGCAGCACACGAACACCCAAATAGAGAAAAGACAAGGTAGATGACAAGTACAAACGTTAAGTCAAAGCTTAGCTGATAACTTTAGCTAATGTTGCTGTCAACAACATTGTGACATTGGTGTGATTAAAAGTGACATAACTTTCATTACCTGACCTTTGACAGTCGGCGGCTTTAGTCGAGGCTAAAGTTAGCTGCGGTATGGGAGCCAAACATCAATATAGCTGTTAGCTGGCAAGCTAACATAAAGGTTAGTTGACAACAGGGCCGCCTGTCAATACTTCCACTCGGCTTGCGAATAAGTATCCGACTTGAGGCGTTAACCAGGCTACAATGTTTGACCGACAGAGAGAAGCTACGTCGTTATTTTGATAATAACTCGACACAAATGAGCTGCCATTACCCGCCCGAACCACACGACGACCTAGTGCGCACGCGCAGTTACCGGCGCGCCCCTAAATGACGTCAACTATGACGAAGTGTCGCAAAAAGCCAATGACAACACTCGCCCGTTACGATACACCATTTTTACTCTTTCAACATCCATCCATTTCCTACCGCTTATCCCCTTCGGGGTCGCGGGGGGCGTTGGAGCCTATCTCAGCTACAATCGGGCGGAAGGCGGGGTACACCCTGGACAAGTCGCCACCTCATCGCAGTCTTTCAACATACAAACATTGCAATTAGGGATGTCCCATAATGGCTTTTTGCCGATATTGTCCAACTCTTAATTACTGATACCGCTATCAACCGATACCGATATATACAGTCGTGGAATTAACACATTATTATGCCTAATTTGGACAACCAGGTATGGTGAAGATAAGGTCCTTTTTTTAAAATAATAATGAAATAAAATAAGATTAAATAAATGAAGAACATTTTCTTGTATAACAAAGAAAGTAAAACAATATAAAAACAGTTACATAGAAACTAGTAATTAATGAGAATGAGTCAAATTAAGTGTTAAAGGCATACTTGCCAACCTTGAGACCTCCGATTTCGGGAGGTGGGTGTGGGGGCGTGGTCGGGGTGGGGCGGGTCGTGGCGTGGTTGGGGGCGTGGTTAAGAGGGGAGGGGTATATTGACAGCTAGAATTCACCAAGTCAAGTATTTCATACATATATATATATTTATATTTATATATATATATATATATATATATATATATATATATATATATCCTGAAAATATGCAAACAAAACTGTGTTTAGATAATTGATACTTCAAACTTGCATAAATAAATATTAAGGAATATAACATAACTTGGCTTCTGAGCAGGGCCTGCCCGTGGCATAGGCCGTATAGGCAAATGCTAAGGGCGCCGTCCATCAGGGGGCGCCATGCCAGTGCCACAAATGTTGGAGAAAAAAAAAAGAAAAGAAAAAAAGTTGTTACTATTATTTCTAAATACAAAAAAATTAATCTCACGTTAATCAAAATGCAAAGTAAAGCCTATTTAATAGAAATATTATTTGTTACAACATTACGCCCCCCCTCCTCCCCCCGCACGGTGCGCCCCCTCCCTTCCCGTATCATGACTCTTTTTGGACGTCACCACATCAAAAAATCAACACAAGATGTCAAAACGGCCAAAACTGTCAGGTGCCCAGGGAAGAAAAAAGAGAAAAGAAGAGGAGAAACTAGAAAAGATAGAGGTAGCAGGTAGGTAACGTTAGCCTACATGAAATTATTTGTCTGTTACAGAATGTGATAGTAACCTGGCTTTTTAGCATTAAGCTAATGTTACATGATTCGGCAATTGCTAATCAATAAATAGCTAGTTCTGTTTTAACGTCGGGTTAATATTGTGGAGGGGGCTAAATTGTTATGGAAAATAATAATGTAACGTTAGGTAATTACAGTACTCCCACCTTACATTCCTCAGGGACATTTGTATTAGATCTTTTAAGCAGGTGTTTTTTGTTTACATTGTTATTGCCTTCTGGTTAGCTAATGTTTGCCCTGCAGGTAATAGTCACTTTTCCACCCCTTTATATATTAGGTATAGTTGTAAGTAAAAAAAAAAGATCAAAGACAAAGCTATTCGGGTTCTTGTGCGTATATACACTTCACTGCCGATGTGGGGGGGGCGCGCCACCTAAAATCTTGCCTAGGGCGCCAGATTGGTTAGAGCCGGGCCTGCTTCTGAGAGTTTCAAAATGTAGTGAATAAAATGCGAAAGTTGTTGATAAACAAGCAATTATTTTAATAATTAAATATGCTCATTTTAAATGAATTATTATGATAATTTAAAATCAATTATTTGAAATATGTTTATTTTAATGTGTAATTCTATGGCTGGATGTAATAAGGAGTCAGGAAAAAATACAAATAAAAATACAATTAATTTTGATGTTTTTAGCAAAATATATATATATATTTTTAATTAAAAAAACAAAACAAAACAAAAAAAAACCGATACCGATAATAAAAAAAACTAGAGATGTCCGATAATATGCGTTAAAATGTAATATCGGAAATTATTGGTATCAGTTTTTTTATGATCGGTATCGGTTATTTTTTTGTTTTGTTTTTTTATTAAATCAACATAAAAAAAACACAAGATACACTTACAATTAGTGCACCAACCCAAAAAACCTCCCTCCCCCATTCACACTCATTCACACAAAAGGGTTGTTTCTTTCTGTTATTAATATTGTGGTTCCTACATTATATATCAATATATATCAATACAGTCTGCAAGGGATACAGTCCGTAAGCATACATGATTGTGCGTGCTGCTGCTCCACTAATAGTACTAACCTTTAACACTTCATTTCACTCATTTTCATTCATTACTAGTTTCTATGTAACTGTTTTTATATTGTTTTACTTTCTTTTTTATTCAAGAAAATATTTAAAAAAAAATGTATCTTATTTTTTTTAAAGTACCTTATCTTCACCATGCCTGGTTGTCCAAATTAGGCATAATAATGTGTTAATTCCACGACTGTATACATTGGTTGATATCGGTATCGGTAATTAAAGAGTTGGACAATATCGGAAAATCAGATATCGGCAAAAAGCCATTATTGGACATCAAATCAAATTAAATCAACTTTATTTATAATCCCTAAAAAAAAACGATACCGACAATTTCCGATATTACATTTTAAAGCATTTATCGGACATCTCTAATTGCAATTGAATATGGTTTAAACGTGTATACATGTGAAACATGTTTACATCACTGTCCTTACAGTTCATCTTTGATTTAGCTTCAGACAAGTTTTAAATGGAAAATTATTACATTAAATTATATTATAAGGAAAATAGTATTTACACGACTCAGCTGAGTAAAAATGACAATTTCTATACATATAGCAAAATATCTTTATTATTCTTTGTGTTTGTTTCTATTTGACTGAAACCACAGCTTTGATTATCCCTTATAGATTGTGTGGTTCATTACTTGCCACGTGATCATCTTCTTGTACAAGACCGTGATTGGCTGAAGGGATCTGTGACGTCATCCCCCCACACAGAAGTTTTAGGATGACTCATTCACAAAGCCCTCGCTCCACGGAAAAACATTCCTCTGTTTCTTACGCTTGCTTCCGGACTCGAGCGAGTTTGGCTGCGAGTCGCCGCAGTTGTGCTTTTTCAGCTGCCTGGAGTCCGAGAAGCCCCGCCCACAGCTCCGGCAGGGGTAGAGCTTGATGCCGGTGTGGATCTGCATGTGCGACTTGAGCTGGTTGGACTGTCTGAACTTCCTGCTGCACATGACGCACTCGTAGGGCTTCTCCCCCGTGTGCACCAGCAGGTGGCGGTGGTAGTTCTGCGACGTCCTGAAGGCCTTGCCGCACTCCTGGCACTTGTGGGGCTTGGCGCCCGTGTGCAGGCGCTCGTGCTGCCTCAGCTGCGACACCAGCATGAAGCCCTTCTGGCAGACGTCGCAGACGTGCGGCCGGTCGCCGCTGTGCCGCCTCATGTGGTAGACGTAGAGGTGGCGCAAGTGGAAGGACTTGCCGCACGTCTCGCACGCAAACTCCTTGTTGTCGGCGTGGCTCTTCTCGTGCGTGCGCAGGGTGCTGCTGCTGCTGAAGCTCTTCATGCACGTCTTGCAGCTGAACGCTTTCATGCCGGACGCCCGCCGCCGCCTGGACACGCCCCCGGCCTTCACGCCGTCCTTGTTCTTGTGGACCAGCAGCTGGTGCTTCTGCAGCTGACAGTTGTAGAAGAAGGTCTTCCCGCAGAAGTCGCACATGAAGGGCTTCTCGATGCCGTGGACCAGCATGTGGGTCTTCAGGGCCCACGTCCCCGAGAAGCCTTCGCCACATTTCTCGCACCTGTCGACACACAACCATGGAGTAAGAACTATAATTCCATACCTGCCAACTTTTGAAATCAGAAAAACCTAGTAGCCAGGGTCCAGAGGCCCCGGTAGGACCAGGACAAAGTCCTGGTGGGGGGTTCAGGTTCGCCCCCCGACGCAAAATGATTACCGTATTTTCCGCACTATTAGCCGCACCTAAAAACCACAAATTTACTCAAAAGCTGACAGTGCGGCTTATAACCCGGTGCGCTTTATATATGGATAAATATTAAGATTCATTTTCATAAAGTTTCGGTCTCGCAACTACGGTAAACAGCCGCCATCTTTTTTCCCCGTAGAAGAGGAAGTGCTTCTTCTTCTATGCAAGCAACCGCCCCCATAGAACAGGAAGCGCTTCTTCTTCTACTGTAAGCAACCACCCGCCCGCGTAGAAGAAGAAAAAGCGCGCGGATATTACCGTACGTTTCATTTCCTTTGTGTGTTTACATCTGTAAAGACCACAAAATGGCTCCTACTAAGCGACAGGTTTCCGGTTCATGAAAAGACGCAATCTCTCCATCCGCACACGGACTACTATTTCACAGCAACTGCCTAAAGACTTTCAAGAAAAGCTGGCTACTTTCCGTGCATATTGTAAAAACAAGATAGCTGAAAAAAAGATCCGGCCAGAGAACATTATCAACATGGACGAGGTTCCACTGACTTTTGATATTCCTGTGAACCGCACTGTGGATACAACGGGAGCACGTACGGTGAATATTCGCACCACAGGGAATGAGAAGTCATCCTTCACTGTGGTTCTAGCTTGCCATGCTAATGGCCAGAAACTTCCACCCATGGTGATATTCAAAAGGAAGACCTTGCCAAAAGAGACCTTTCCAGCCGGCGTCATCATAAAAGCTAACTCGAAGGGATGGATGGATGAAGAAAAGATGAGCGAGTGGTTAAGGTAAGTTTACGCGAAGAGGCCGGGTGGCTTTTTTCACGCAGCTCCGTCCATGTTGATATACGACTCCATGCGCGCCCACATCACGCTGGTTTTTAATATATTATTAAAGTTTGACTGACCTATCTGACTGTTTTTTTGACATTCCTTTAGCGCAGTTAGATGCGGCTTATAACACCGGGCGGCTTATAGGTGGACAAAGTTTTGAAATATGCCGTTCATTGAAGGCGCGGCTTATAACCCAGGGCGCCTTATGGTGCGGAAAATACGGTATTAGCATTCAGACAGGTTAAAATGTTGCTAAAACCATCACAACATGACTTTTCAAAACAAAAATATTACAGCAAAAATCATATGGGTTGATTGACATGTTTATTCTGTAAGCTAACTTCAATAGTTGGAAATTATTTTGACAGTTAATGCCAGTTATCCTGTCAACCTTTCACAAGACTTCAATTTGTTAATTGAAAGTATAAACACTTTTTACAGTAAACAAATGGTAAAACAGTACTAAACAATTCCATTAAAAAAAAAAATTGGTGTCATTATTAACTTTCTGTCCAAGCTTGTATAATCTACTGCCTTGTTCAATTGTAAAAAATATTCTGTGCCTAAAATTCACATTTCTATCACAATTATCATACTGTAAACATGGTAAGCTAACTTCATTAAAATTAATAGTCCTGTCAATAGCATGGAATTACAATTCAAATGTAGTTTTTTTGTAAGCCTTTCAAAAGAATTCAAAATATGAAAAATTCATGAAAATTAATTGAAGCCATCAGACACTTGAAAAGTGGCACATCACATCTCTAATGTAATCATTTGAACTTTTCAACAGAAATAGCACTGCAAAAATATTAAGGACATACTTCTGTATTTTGGTAGTTATGCTGTCAACATTTAATAAGATTTCTTCAACTTGGACTTGAAAGCATAAATAGTATAAACACTTTTAACAGTATAACAGTACTAAACAATTCCAATAGATAACATTGGTGTCATTACCTTTTTGTTTGCTCAATTATTGCCTCCGTAAATAAAACTTCGGCGTTTATCACATCCAAAGAATCTGTTTGGGCGACGAAAAACGTTGAAAGTTTTCCACTTGTATCGCTAGCAACGGCATTAGACTTGTGTTTTTTTGTCCCGACGTGGTCTTTTACATCGCTAATTCCTCCGTGTCCGATCGAAAAATCTTGTCTGCACAAGGTGCAATTCGCGTAGTTTTCACCCTTTTTGGAACGGATAATTATTCCCGGATAGGCTTTTGAATATTCTTCACGGAATGACTGCGGTTTTCTTTTCGGTTTAAGACTCGTTTGCGATTTTTCTCCGGCTGATTCCATGATCGTTCGCTCGTTTGGAAACAATGGCAACTGGTGCCTCGTGCTTGGCAGCGGTGCTATAAATAGCCTCGCGCATGGCATTCGGAATGGCTCGATAGGAAGTTACGGGAAGCAGTGTCGATTGTCATTGTTGTTACGCGATTTCGTGAATAAAACTTAAAAAAAATTTTTTTTTAAATGAATGAAAAACCGTATTTTTTATCACTGCAACCGTACTAATTACGGGAAAACCGGAGTAGTTGGCAGGTACAGTGGGGCAAAAAAGTATTTAGTCAGCCACCAATTGTGCAAGTTCTCCCACATAAAATGATGACAGAGGTCTGTAATTTTCATCATAGGTACACTTCAACTGTGAGAGACAGAATATGAAAAAAGAAATCCAGGAATTCACATTGTAGGATTTTTAAATAATTTATTTGTAAATTATGGTGGAAAATAATTATTTGGTCAATAACAAAAATTCAACTCAATACTTTGTAATATAACCTTTGTTGGCAATAACAGAGGTCAAACGATTACTATAGGTCTTTACCAGGTTTGCACACACAGTAGCTGGTATTTTGGCCCATTCCTCCATGCAGATCTTCTCGAGAGCAGTGATGTTTTGGGGCTGTCGCCGAGCAACACGGACTTTCAACTCCCTCCACAGATATTCTATGGGGTTGAGGTCTGGAGACTGGCTAGGCCACTCCAGGACTTTCAAATGCTTCTTACGGAGCCACTCCTTCGTTACCCGGGCGGTGTGTTTGGGATCATTGTCATGCTGGAAGACCCCGCCACGTTTCATCTTCAAAGCTCTCACTGATGGAAGGAGGTTTTGGCTCAAAATCTCACGATACATGGCCCCATTCATTCTTTCCTTAACACGGATCAGTCGGCCTGTCCCCTTAGCAGAAAAACAGCCCCAAAGCATGATGTTTCCACCCCCATGCTTCACAGTAGGTATGGTGTTCTTGGGATGCAACTCAGTATTCTTCGTCCTCCAAACACGACGAGTTGAGTTTATACCAAAAAGTTCTATTTTGGTTTCATCTGACCACATGACATTCTCCCAATCCTCTGCTGTATCATCCATGTGCTCTCTGGCAAACCTTCAGACGGGCCTGGACATGCACTGGCTTAAGCAAGGGGACACGTCTGGCACTGCAGGATTTGATTCCCTGTCGGCGTAGTGTGTTACTGATGGTAACCTTTGTTACTTTGGTCCCAGCTCTCTGCAGGTCATTGACCAGGTCCCCCCGTGTGGTTCTGGGATTTTTGCACACCGTTCTCATGATCATTTTGACCCCACGGGATGAGATCTTGCGTGGAGCCCCAGATCGAGGGAGATTATCAGTGGTCTTGTATGTCTTCCATTTTCTGATAATTGCTCCCACAGTTGATTTTTTTCACACCAAGCTGCTTGCCTATTGTAGATTCACTCTTCACAGTCTGGTACAATTCTTTTCCTAGTGTCCTTCGACAGCTCTTTGGTCTTGGCCATAGTGGAGTTTGGAGTCTGACTGTTTGAGGCTGTGGACAGGTGTCTTTTATACAGATAACGAGTTCAAACAGGAGTCATTAATACAGGTAACGAGTGGAGGACAGAAGAGCTTCTTAAAGAAGAAGTTACAGGTCTGTGAGAGCCAGAGATCTTCCTTGTTTGAAGTGACCAAATACTTATTTTCCACTATAATTTACAAATAAATTCTTTAAAATTCCTACAATGTGAATTCCTGGATTTTTTTTTCACATTCTGTCTCTCACAGTTGAAGTGTACCTATGATGAAAATTACAGACCTCTGTCGTCATTTTAAGTGGGAGAACTTGCACAATCGGTGGCTGACTAAATACTTTTTTGCCCCACTGTATGTAATTCTATCACAGGTTGTGTGAAGTGGCTTAATCGGAAATGTGAGAAGACCATGAAAGAATACCTGCAGGGTTTTTCTCCGTTGTGGAGGCGCAGGTGCCTCTGGAAGTTGTACTTGAGGCCGAATCTCATCCCGCACGTCTGACACATGAAGGGTTTTTCCCCCGAGTGGACCACGCGGTGCTGCAGCAGGCCCATGCGACTCTTGAAGGCCTTGTCGCACTCGGTGCACTTGAAGGGCCGGTCCTCCGAGTGCGACCTTTTGTGGACTCGGAGGTTGCCGGAGGTGGAGAACCTCTTGCCGCAGGCCGGACAGGGGTAGGGCCGCGCACCCGTGTGGACGGTCTGGTGCTCGCGGAGGTTCTTCTTCCTGAGGAAGCCTTTCCCGCAGACGTCGCAAATGTAGGGCTTGATCTCGGTGTGAGACACCTCGTGGTAGCGCAGCACGGCCAAGGAGGTGAAGGTGCGCTCGCAGGTGCCGCACCGCAAAGGCGCCTTCTCCAGGCGGTGGGTGGCCTGGTGGACTCGCAGCTGCCGTGCCAGCCGAAACTTTCTGTTGCACTGATCGCAGGCGATCATCTTGTCGGGGTCGCGCTCCTGGGCGTCCTTCAGCTGGTGGCCCAGCAGGTGCTTCTGCAGGGTTTTGGCCTCGTAGAAGCCTTTGTCGCACAGCGTGCAGGGGAAGGGCTTGACGTGGCGAGACACGTGCTTCCTCAGCTGGTGCCTCTGGTGGAAGCCTTTGTTGCAGCGCTCACAGAAGAACCTCTTCTGCTTGTACAGCTCCCTCCTTCTCTTTCTCTCATGCTCCTTCTGGTCCTCTTCACCGGCAGCAGCTGCACACGAGACACCATTTTGGTCATGAGTATGAACCAGTGTTCATTTTGTTGACATAAAATGTTGGTCTTCACTATCGTGAGTAACCTATTTAACCTTGACTAAAATGAGGATAACGAATCAAAACAAATGCACATTGACGAAATAACTGACAATTTAGTCAACGAATAAAAATGAGAGAAGTGAATTATATTTATATAGCGCTTTTCTCTAGCGCAGGGGTGCTCACACTTTTTCTGCAGGCGAGCTACTTTTCAATTGATCAAGTCGTGGGGATCTACCTCGTTCATATATATCATTTATATTTACTTATTTATGAAATATATGTTTTTGTTAACAAGTTAAAGGTGTTTAATGATAATGCAAGCATGTTTAATACATATAGTTAATATTGTTAACAAGTTAAAGGTGTTTAAAGATAATGCAAGCATGTTTAACACATATAGTTAATATTGACAGGGCCTCACCTGCCATCATGGAAAGAAAAAAAATGTAAAAAGAAAAAAATATATATTAAATTGTTAAATGTATCCAGTGATTATACTATACAGTTATTTTCCATTTAACTTCACCAGTCTTAGATTATTTTTATTCAAAATCGCTGAATTTTCACATTTGCCGTTCAAATACTGAGAAGAGACGGTGCGGTGAACAGCAGCCAGTCGAGGCACGTCACTCAGTGCCTCAACATGGACGGACTCGGCTAACTGCTGGCCTGCTGTGCAGTGAGACCGTATTGCTATATGAATTATATTATACATTTCCATAGTTTAGTTAGCTGAGGTATATAATGTACAGTGTATTTTGTCAACAACTGTATGTGTGTAACGTATTTCTTGTGCTGAGCGATCATAAAATGGCTGCAAAAGACGCACTGGCTGAGGCTCGCCTCCTGCACTCCCGCCGTAGAATTTGCACCCCCTGACGGCAGTGTTATATCAACTAAAGCCCACACTTAAACTTTCCACGTGCAAGATTGAATCTATTTAAAAAAGTTATTTCATAAGAAGCCAAAAACAATAATGTTCGTGTTGGAGGAGTTGTGAATGACTGCAGGGCCACAACATTAGGTATACCTGCAGACGGCAGGTGTACCTAATTCACAACTCCTCCAACACGAACATTATTGTTTTTGCACTTTTTGGCTTCTTATTAAATAACTTTTGTAACCTATTTTTATGGGCTTTCCTCTTTGTGATGTTAAGTTCCTGTTATGCGCTGTTATACAGTACCGTATTTTCCGCACTATAAGGCGCACCTAAAAACCACAAATTTTCTCAAAAGCTGACAGTGCAGCTTATAACCCAGTGCGCTTTATATATGGATAAATATTAAGATTCATTTTCATAAAGTTTCGGTCTCGCAACTTCGGTAAACAGCCGCCATCTTTTTTCCCGGTAGAACAGGAAGCGCTTCTTCTTCTACGCAAGCAACCGCCAAGGTAAGCACCCGCCCCCATAGAACAGGAAGCGCTTCTTCTTCTACTGTAAGCAACCACCCGCCCGCGTAGAAGAAGAAAAAGCGCGCGGATATCACCGTACGTTTCATTTCCTTTGTGCGTTTACATCTGTAAAGACCACAAAATATGCTCCTACTAAACGACAGGGATCCGGTTCATGAAAAGACGCAATCTCTCCATCCGCACACGGATTACTTTTCACAGCAACTGATATTCCTGTGAACCGCACTGTGGATACAACGGGAGCACGTACGGTGAATATTCGCACCACAGGGAATGAGAAGTCATCCTTCACTGTGGTTCTAGCTTGCCATGCTAATGGCCAGAAACTTCCACCCATGGTGATATTCAAAAGGAAGACCTTGCCAAAAGAGACCTTTCCAGCCGGCGTCATCATAAAAGCTAACTCGAAGGGATGGATGAAGAAAAGATGAGCGAGTGGTTAAGGTAAGTTTAAGTTTACGCGAAGAGGCCGGGTGGCTTTTTTCACGCAGCTCTGTCCATGTTGATATACGTATGTTTGTGATTGCACATTTGCGTACATTTTGGGAGTGAACAGAGTTGTTAGAACGCTGGTTTTTAATATATTATTAAAGTTTGACTGACCTATCTGACTGTTTTTTTGACATTCCTTTAGCGCAGTTAGATGCGGCTTACAACACGGGGTGGCTTATAGGTGGACAAAGTTTTGAAATATGCGGTTCATTGAAGGCGCGGCTTATAACCCAGGGCGCCTTATGGTGCGGAAAATACGGTATATGCCTTGAGCTCTTATTTTGAAGGCGCTAAGAGCGGAATTTTGACACGTTGGAGTGGAGCGCAAGTTTTTGAAAGAAGGTAAATAAAGTGGTCCTGGTGTAAACTGGAGCCTCCGTGTTTGTTATTTTGTAGTTTCATACAGTATAGGCGACATTTATAAACCCTCGGTTACACTTTTTTAAATAGATTCAATCTTGCACGTGGAAAGTTGAAGTGAGGGCTTTAGTTGATATAACACTCCCAACAGGGGGTGCATTAATCCAGCACAACAGCGGCGCATTTATAAGTAAAGGTAAGACCATAATAACGTTTTTTTATTAAATGTGCTTTTTTGTGTGCTACAGTTTGTATGTGTAAAGTTAAAGTTAAGTTAAAGTAGCAATGATTGTCACACACACACTAGGTGTAATGAAATGTGTCCTCTGCATTTGACCCATCCCCTTGATCACCCCCTGGGAGGTGAGGGGAGCAGTGGGCAGCAGCGGCGCTGCGCCCGGGAATAATTTTTGGTGATTTAACCCCCAATTCCAAGCCTTGATGCTGAGTGCCAAGCAGGGAAGAATGCTGGTATGAGCTTTTAAACATAACCCGTTAACTGCTGCCAATCAAATGGTGAATAAGATACTCTTTAGGGTTCATATGTTTGTAAATCTGACTGTGATGAAGTCAGTCATGAACCTCACCGCACGTCACTGTAGTGTATATATACTTCATACAAAATTTAGTTGACTAAAGCTTGACTAAAACTAAATCGATTTAGATGACTAAAATATGACTAAAACTAAAATACATTTTTGTCAAAAGACTGTTACTGAAACTGAATTAGAACAGCTGCCAAAATGAACATGGATGGTGTATCAGTCCATCACCTCACCTTGATAAGTCTGAGCCACCATCCGCTCTTCAATTTTCACTTGGACTGGTTCTACTCCCTTCTCCGCCTCCTGGAGAACACAAAGAAGTCTCTTTTGGTCATTTTAGCTCTGAAAAAAAATGAACTGGTTACTGTGTTGCTAAATGTGCCATAGATATCATCCATCCATCCATCCATCTTCTTCCGCTTATCCGAGGTCGGGTCGCGGGGGCAGCAGCCTAAGCAGGGAAGCCCAGACTTCCCTCTCCCCAGCCACTTCGTCCAGCTCTTCCTGTGGGACCCCGAGGCGTTCCCAGGCCAGCCGGGAGACATAGTCTTCCCAACGTGTCCTGGGTCTTCCCCGTGGCCTCCTACCGGTCGGACGTGCCCTAAACACCTCCCTAGGGGGGCGTTCGGGTGGCATCCTGACCAGATGCCCGAACCACCTCATCTGGCTCCTCTCGATGTGGAGGAGCAGCGGCTTTACTTTGAGCTCCCCCCGGATGGCAGAGCTTCTCACCCTATCTCTAAGGGAGAGCCCCGCCACCCGTCGGAGGAAACTCATTTCGGCCGCTTGTACCCGTGATCTTGTCCTTTCGGTCATAACCCAAAGCTCATGACCATAGGTGAGGATGGGAATGTAGATCGACCGGTAAATTGAGAGCTTTGCCTTCCGGCTCAGCTCCTTCTTCACCACAACGGATCGATACAGCGTCCGCATTACTGAAGACGCCGCACCGATCCGCCTGTCGATCTCACCATCCACTCTTCCCTCACTCGTGAACAAGACTCCGAGGTACTTGAACTCCTCCACTTGGGGCAAGATCTCCCCAACCCGGAGACGGCACTCCACCCTTTTCCGGGCGAGAACCATGGACTCGGACTTGGAGGTGCTGATTCTCATTCCAGTCGTTTCACACTCAGCTGCGAACCGATCCAGTGAGAGCTGAAGATCCTGGCCAGATGAAGCCATCAGGACCACATCATGTTTAAAAAGCAGAGACCTAATCCTGCAGCCACCAAACCAGATCCCCTCAACGCCTTGACTGCGCCTAGAAATTCTGTCCATAAAAGTTATGAACAGAATGGGTGACAAAGGGCAGCCTTGGCGGAGTCCAACCCTCACTGGAAACGTGTCCGAGTTACTGCCGGCAATGCGGACCAAGCTCTGGCACTGATCATACAGGGAGCGGACTGCCACAATCAGACAGTCCGATACCCCGTACTCTCTGAGCACTCCCCACAGGACTTCCCGAGGGACACGGTCGAATGCCTTCTCCAAGTCCACAAAACACATGTAGACTGGTTGGGCAAACTCCCATGCACCCTCAAGGACCCTGCCGAGAGTATAGAGCTGGTCCACAGTTCCACGACCGACGATAGATATCATGTAAAGATAAAACAGGAGGAAAGAAAGGCCACCGCTACTTCAAAGGGTTTTTCTTCTTTGGCTGCCTCACACGCCCGCTGATCCTCAGGAAGTGATGTCACGCTGCAGGACTGAGGGTTGTTTGCGGACTGATGTGGCGTTTGCACGGAGGAGACGGGACCAGGCTGGACTCTGAATGCCCCGGGCGACTTGATGATGACCACAGGCAACGGAGGACTGCTGCTCGCTTTGCCGCAGGATTCTTTGGCTTTTTTGAGGATGGCCATGGCGAGCGTCATGGGGTCTGCAGCGGGTCGTTTCAAGTCTACTGAGACGGCGGCTCCATCTGGAGTGTACAAAAAAAAAAAAATCAAACACATTTACAACCCTCTTCCAGGGGTCTTGGCATCCTTTACTTTCATTTTTCATACTCTTTGTTTTCTTAGCTCCAGATGTTTGTTTGTCCTTTGAGCTGCGCTCAGCCTCCAGTCGTTCCACTTTGCCCTTCAAGGTCTCATTCTCCTTCGCCAAGCTCCCGCACAGCTCGCCGAAGATGCTGCAGATTTTACGCACAGCTTCCCTCGCCATCATGTTCAAGATGGCTGTCAGCTGAGGCTGCGAAGGGAGGAGAATATGTTCCAGCAGGCTCCATTGCTCAGTAGCTGCTATTCATATTCAATATGTGTGCATTAGAGATGCGCGGTTTGCGGGCACAACCGCGGAGTCCGCGGATTATCCGCGAATCGGGCGGATGAAATAAAAAAAAAAAAGATTTTATCCGCGGGTCGGGTCGGGTCGGGTCGGGTCGGGTCGGGTCGGGTCGGGTCGGGTCGGGTCGGGTCGGGTCGGGCGGTTGAAATAAAAAAGGCTGTTAAACCAATTCGGAAATATATATACATAGTTAAATGTTACCCACATACGAAAAACGAGCAGGCACCTGCAGCATATGCCACAACAGAAGAAGAAAAAAAATGGACACAAATATCGGATCGGGACATCCCTATAACATATAGAACATGCTATACGTTTACCAAACAATCTGTCACTCCTAATCGCTAAATCCCATGAAATCTTATACGTCTAGTCTCTTACGTGAATGAGATCAATAATATTATAATGTGTTCATCATTTCACACATAAGTCGCTCCTGAGTATAAGTTGGCCAAACTGAAAAAAACTGCGACTTATAGTCCGAAAAATACGGTACTCCATAAGTAATAACAATAAAAATAAATAAATAATAATTGGTGAAGTAAGTTATGTTTCATATGGTGAGATAAGTAAGATTATCTTGGAAATGAATGGATGGATGAAATAAATTCAGAATGTTTATCATGGTTCTTCTTCTTTGTACTTTGTAAACACTTTAAGCTTGAAGAGTTTCTTGAAGTGGATCATATTAGTACAGTGTTTGATTTCTTTGCTTCCATAATTGAATTCCACATACTGATATACTGAAGGTCTTAAGTGTTGTACGTGCGTACAAATGTTTTAAATTACATTTTTCTCTAAGATTATATTTCTCCTCTTTTGTTGACTTTTTTTATTGGGACATATGACTCGCGCGTTCTGTTGTTGGAATATAATACATGGCAAATGATAGAATATTTAAAACTAGAGATTTCGGCCAATAAATGCTTTAGGGTAAAATAAACTAGATTTTTGGGAGTATTAATAGATGATCAAATGAACTGGAAATCTCATATACAAAACATACAACATAAGGTGGCAAAAAACATTTCAATAATGAATAAAGCAAAATATGTCCTGGGCCAAAAATCACTACATATTCTCTACTGCTCGCTAGTGTTACCATATCTGAGTTATTGTGCAGAAATATGGGGAAATAACTACAAATGTGCGCTACATTCGCTAACCGTGTTACAAAAAAGATCAGTTAGAATAATACATAATGTTGGATATAGAGAACACACAAACCCTTTATTTATTAAGTCAGAAATATTAAAGTTCGGTGATTTGGTCAAATTGCAAACAGCTAAAATTATGTCCAAAGCAAACTATAACCTGCTACCAGAGAATGTACAACAATTCTTCTCAACTAAAGAGGAGAAATATAACCGTAGAGGAAAAAATAATTTAAAACATGTATATGCACGTACAACACTTAGAACTTTTAGCATATCAGTATGTGGAATTAATTTATGGAATGGATTAAGTAAAGAAGTTAAAAATTGTACTGATATGATCCAGTTTAAGAGGTTGTTCAAAATAATAGTGCTTACCAGGGCCGGCCCGTGGCATAGGCCGTATAGGCAAATGCTAAGGGCGCCGTCCATCAGGGGGCGCCACGCCAGTGCCACAAATGTTGGAGAAAAAAAAAAAAAAAGTTGGTACTATTATTTCTAAATACAAAAAATAATCCCACGTTAATTAAAATGCAAAGTAAAGCCTATATAATAGAAATATTATTTGTTACAACATTGCTTACAACTGGTGCTTACAGAGTACAAAAAAGAAGAATTATGAGAAATACTTTCAACCTTATTGAAAATAAGATATTCTTCATCTCAGTATGTTAATAATGACTGAATTAATTAATTAATTACATATTACAAAACTGTTGCATACTAATTCATAGATGTTATTTTATTATATAAAAAGGTCAGTAAATGATTCTATATATTTGTAAACGCTTTGAAGTGGGAAAGGGGTAGGATTAAATAAGCTTTGCTTCTTCCTACTCCTTTTCGGGCATGATGTAAAATGAAATGATATGAAATTGTGTGATGTATTATGATGTAAGTGTGTTCATGTTCCAAATAAACTAAAGAAAGAAAGAAAGAATATAATATCGGAAATTAGCGGTATCGTTTTTTTTTTTTTAATTAAATCAACATAAAAAACACAAGATACACTTACAATTAGTACACCAACCCAAAAAACCTCCCTCCCCCATTCACACAAAAGGGTTGTTTCTTTCTGTTATTAATAATAATAATAATAATAATAATTATGGATTAGATTTTATATCGCGCTTTTTTATTATTAGATACTCAAAGCGCTCACAGAGAAGTGGGAACTCATCATTCATTCACACCTGGTGGTGGTAA
This sequence comes from Nerophis lumbriciformis, assembly GCF_033978685.3. NCBI lineage: Eukaryota > Metazoa > Chordata > Actinopteri > Syngnathiformes > Syngnathidae > Nerophis > Nerophis lumbriciformis. The sequence goes on from NC_084564.2 coordinate 3,725,323, forward strand.
GCTACATTTGTAGCCACAGCTGCCCTGAGGTAGACTGACGGAAGCGAGGCTGCCAGTTTGCGCCTACGGCCCCTCCGACCACCACCTACCATTCATTCATCATTCATTCACCAGTGTGAGCAAGGTGACCAATTCCTCTCAAATGTGTGTTCTTTGCCAATATAAACCATCCCACCTCACAGGTGTGGCATATCCATACTTGCCAACCTTGAGACCTCCGATTTCGGGAGGTGGGGGCGGGGGGCGGGGGGGGGGGGGGGGGGGGGTTGGGGGGGCTTGGGCGTGGTTGGGGGCGTGGCTAAGAGGGGAGGAGTATATTTATAGCTAGAATTCACCAAGTCAAGTATTTCATTCATATATATATATATATATATATATATATATATATATATATATATATAGCTAGAATTAACTGAAAGTGAAATATTTTCTTATATATAAGAAATACTTTATATATATATATATATATATATATATATATATATATATATATATATATGTCTTAATAAGGTTATCCAAAAAATAGTGCTCGATACCATAGTAGAGCGCAATATATGTATGTGTGGGGAAAAAATCACAAGACTACTTCATCTCTACAGGCCTGCACATACATATATATATATTATATATACATATATATATATATATATATATATATATATATATATATATATATATATATATATATATATATATATATATATATATATATATATATATATATATATATATTATATATACATATATATATATATATATATATATATATATATATATATATATATATATATATATATATGTATGTGTGGGAAAAAAATCACAAGACTATTTCATCTCTACAGGCCTGTTTCATGAGGGGGGGTACCCTCAATCGTCAGGAGATTTTAATGGGAGCATTCGCATACCATGGTTTATATAGGGCACAGAGTGGGTGGGTACAGGCTGGCCTAGGGGCGTGGTGATTGGCTCATGTGTTACCTAGGAGGTGTTTCCGTCTATGGCGGCATGTTGTTACAATTTCGCTGCGCTTGTTGAGGGATGACAGGTCTGGACGGTAAATAATAAACAGTTTCTCTTTCAAGCATAGGTTGCATCTTTTATTACCACTATTGTAAGGTGTGCTGGATGCAAGAATTTGCCATGTTATTGAATATTCAACATTATTGTCTTTGAGGTCCCAAATGTGTTTGCTAAGTTCTGTGGTATTTCGCAGGTTTTTGTTCCTGAAAGAAGCCTTGTGATTGTTCCATCTGGTTTTGAATTCTCCCTCGGTTAATCCTACATATGTGTCGGATGTGTTAATGTCCTTGCGTATTACCTTAGATTGGTAGACAACTGATGTTTGTAAGCACCCCCCGTTGAGAGGGCAATCAGGTTTCTTTCGACAATTACATCCTTTGTTGGTTTTGGAGTCGCTCTGTCTGAGGGCCGACGGCTCATTTGCAATTGTTTTGTTGTGGTTTGAGATGATTTGTCGTATATTGTTCATGCAGCTGTAGCTCAATTTAATGTTGTTCTTGTTGAATACTTTTCTTAGGGTGTTGCCTTTGGGAAAGTGTTTGTCAATCAGAGTGAGGAATTTGTGTCCAATGTTCGTTGAGACGTTTTTGCTGTATGGGGGGTTGTACCAGATGATGTCGTTCCGTTTTCTGTTCTTTTTTGGCTGGTTTCCTGGCGTGGGTTCATATATATATATATATATATATATATATATATATATATATATATATATATATATATATATCAAGAAGGACAGAGACAGCACACAGTGCATATGGATCACATGTTACCATGGCGAGAAAACATGGAGAGACTGCCAGTTATCTAGTCTCCACCAGTTGCAGAAAATGTGGCATCAGTACAACTGGACAGTGCTGTTTCAGTTCCATCACCAGGACCATCAGTGAGTCAGACACAAACTAGTCTCATCATTGAACCAGATTCAAGGGCTGCTGAGTTGCCATCATCAGAACCCAGATCACCCACAACAAAAACCCCATCAGTGATCCGCAGATACCCAGAAAGGTTTCGAGTACCACCAAAAAAACGGAATCTCTGAAGACAGTATAAAAATCTGTGTTAAAGATGTACAAATACTGTTTGTATAATAAGCATGTTATTGTTTACAAACGAGGGTTAAGAGTTCAGTACTAAAAAAAAAAAAAAAGTGGCTTAAGTACAGTTTTTTAATTGAGCTGCTGCATTTTTTGGTTGGGTTGTTTATTTCTTTTAAGTATCGTCTACATTTCTAAAAGGGGAGGAATGTCATAGAGTTATCTATGTTTGTCTGTTGCCATCTCCTGGTGAATGTTGGCTATAGCGTACTGGGGTTACTTTTTGGTTGGCCAACGATTTACGTGGTGTTGCGCACCTGACGTCAAGTGTGTGAGTCTGTTCTGAAGTCTACAGTAAAGAGACGTGCTTCATCACCTCGCCTGGTTATTGCCTCCAACTCAATATATTACAACAACATTGCTCCATGCAGACTCTCCAGGTCCGCATGGAGCTGGAGGGGGCGTTGCCTCCAGGTCCGCCTGAATTTCGGGAGATTTTCGGGAGAAAATTTGTCCCGGGAGGTTTTCGGGAGAGGCGCTGAATTTCGGGAGTCTCCCGGAAAATCCGGGTATGGGCATATCTATATTGTGGTTCCTACATTATATATCAATACAGTCTGCAAGGGATACAGTCCGTAAGCACACATGATTGTGCGTGCTGCTGCTCCACTAATAGTACTAACCTTTAACACTTCATTTTACTCATTTTCATTCATTACTAGTTTCTATGTAACTGTTTTTATATTGTTTAACTTTCTTTTTTATTCAAGAAAATGTTTTTAATTTATTTATCTTATTTTATTTATGTATTTTTAAAAAGGACCTTATCTTCACCATATCTGGTTGTACAAATTAGGCATAATAATGTGTTAATTCCACGACTGTATATATTGGTATCGGTTGATATCGGTGTCGGTAATTAAGGGTTTGGTCAATATCAGAATATCGGATATCGGCAAAAAGCCATTATCGGACATCCCTATTTCAAACATTTTGAACCAATATAATAATTAAATATAGATAATAAAGCTAGCCTGAATAGCCAAAATTAAAATAATAAAATAAAGTAAACAAGTAATACTTTGTCAGGTGCTTGCACGAAAATGAATTTTTGGTGGTGTCAAATAAAACAAATAAACAAATAGTGAATAATTACGAAATAAAAAATAAAGGAAAGAAATAAGTAAATAACATAAAATAAAAAGTGCTTGCATGACAGTGAATTTTTGGTGGTGTAAAATAAAAAATAAAAAACTAATAATGAATAAATACGAAAAAAAAAGAAAAAAGAAGGAAAATATAAGTCGGAGGCTTGCAAGAAAATTATTGTTTTGGTGCAGTGAAAAAATGAATGAATGAATACAAATGAAAATATGTATACCTAAAATAAAATAAAATAAAGTTATTTCAAGGAAATTAAATGTTGGTGAAAAAAATATATAAATATAGTTTCAAAAACTGAAATAAAATATAACAAATAAAATTAAATAATACCTGATTGTGCGTGCTGCTGGTCCACTAATAGTACTAACCTTTAACACTTAATTTTACTCATTTTCATTAGTTACTAGTTTCTATGTAACTGTTTTTATTTTGTTTAACTTTCTTTTTTATTCAAGAAAATGTTTTTAATTTATTTATCTTATTTTATTTATTTATTTTTAAAAAGGACCTTATCTTCACCATATCTGGTTGTCCAAATTCAGAGGTGGGTAGTAATGCGCTACATTTACTCCGTTACATCTACTTGAGTAACTTTTGGGATAAATTGTACTTCTAAGAGTAGTTTTAATGCAACATACTTTTACTTAAGTATATTTATAGAGAAGGAACGCTACTTTTACTCCGCTACTTTTACTCCGCTACTTTTACTCCGCTACTTTTATCTACATTCAGCTCGCTACTCGCTACTAATTTTTATCGATCTGTTAATGCACGCTTTGTTTGTTTTGGTCAGACAGACCTTCAAAGTGCCTGCCTTACTGGTGACGTTTCACTTCGTTCCACCAATCAGATGCAGTCACTGGTGACGTTGGACCAATCAAACAGAGCCAGGCGGTCACATGACCTGACTTAAACAAGTTGAAAAACTTATTGGGGTGTTACCATTTAGTGGTCAATTGTACGGAATATGTACTGTACTGTGCAATCTACTAATAAAAGTTCCAATCAATCAATCAAAAGTGTGAAGGAAAAAATATACTTTTTTTATTTCAACCGTACATCCCGTCAAAAGCCTCAAGACTGACCGCACATGAGGACGTTCCTGTCTTCACAATAAAAGTGCCGCTCCATCGCGCCTGCGCTTTCAAAACAAGAGTCTCCGAAAGCCAGCGCAAACAAGCTAGCAAGCTAAGGAGTTTGACGCCAATGTATTTCTTGTAAAGTGTATAAAAACGAATATAGAAGCTGGACAAATAAGATGCCAAAAACCCACCACTTTCATGTGGTATTAGACAGAAAGGAGGAACTTTTCTTCTCCTCCATTTGAAAACGTGGACGTTATCATCACTACTGTCTGATTCCAATCAATGCAAGTCATCAGAATCAGGTAATACACCAACTTATATTCTAGTCTTCATGAAAGAAAGGAATCTATATGTGTTAAACATGCATGTATATTCATTAAAACACCTTTAACATGTAAACAAAAACAGCAAAATAAATACATATAAATTATATACTGTATATATCAATGTATATGTATGTATATATATATATATATATATATTTATATATATATATATATAATGTGTGTGTGTGTATATGTTACTCATCAGTTACTCAGTACTTGAGTAGTTTTTTCACAACATACTTTTTACTTTTACTCAAGTAAATATTTGGGTGACTACTCCTTACTTTTACTTGAGTACCGTATTTTCCGCACCATAAGGCGCCCTGGGTTAAAAGCCGCGCCTTCAATGAACGGCATATTTCAAAACTTTGTCCACCTATAAGCCGCCCGGTGTTGTAAGCCGCATCTAACTGCGCTAAAGGAATGTCAAAAAAACAGTCAGATAGGTCAGTCAAACTTTAATAATATATTAAAAACCAGCGTTCTAACAACTCTGTTCACTCCCAAAATGTACGCAAATGTGCAATCACAAACATACGTATATCAACATGGACAGAGCTGCGTGAAAAAAGCCACCCGGCCTCTTCGCGTAAACTTAAACTTACCTTAACCACTCGCTCATCTTTTCTTCATCCATCCCTTCGAGTTAGCTTTTATGATGACGCCGGCTGGAAAGGTCTCTTTTGGCAAGGTCTTCCTTTTGAATATCACCATGGGTGGAAGTTTCTGGCCATTAGCATGGCAAGCTAGAACCACAGTGAAGGATGACTTCTCATTCCCTGTGGTGCGAATATTCACCGTACGTGCTCCCGTTGTATCCACAGTGCGGTTCACAGGAATATCAGTTGCTGTGAAATAGTAATCCGTGTGCGGATGGAGAGATTGCGTCTTTTCATGAACCGGATCCCTGTCGCTTAGTAGGAGCCATTTTGTGGTCTTTACAGATGTAAACACACAAAGGAAATGAAACGTACGGTATATCCGCGCGCTTTTTCTTCTTCTACGCGGGCGGGTGGTTGCTTACAGTAGAAGAAGAAGCGCTTCCTGTTCTATGGGGGCGGGTGCTTACCTTGGCGGTTGCTTGCGTAGAAGAAGAAGCGCTTCCTGTTCTACCGGGAAAAAAGATGGCGGCTGTTTACCGAAGTTGCGAGATCGAAACTTTATGAAAATGAATCGTAATATTAATCCATATATAAAGCGCACCGGGTTAAAACCTGCACTGTCAGCTTTTGAGTAAATTTGTGGTTTTTAGGTGCGGCTAATAGTGCGGAAAATACGGTAATAAATCTCTAAAGTAACAGTACTCTTACTTAAGTACAATTTCTGGCTACTCTACCCACCTCTGTCCAAATTAGGCATAATAATGTGTTAATTCCACGACTGTATATATTGGTATCGGTTGATATCGGTATCGGTTGATATCGGTGTCGGTAATTAAGGGTTAGGTCAATATCAGAATATCGGATATCGGCAAAAAGCCATTATCGGACATCCCTATTTAAAACATTTTGAACCAATATAATAATTAAATATAGATAATAAAGAATATCATACCTCTACTCGTCAGCGAAAACGGAAGTGACGACGGATTGTCATCTAGAACTGTTATTGTTCTCTCGGCTAAACCTACAAACTGCTGCCTGTTAAGTGTTTTTACCAGAGAAAAAACAGCCACCGACCTTCAGATCTTCGCCCCCGGCAGCCTGCGGTCTCCCTCCGAGGCTCTGCTGGAGGACACACACGGCCGATTCCACCGCCACCTCCATGATGAGCGCCGTCTGACAGCGGAAAGTTTCCGTATCGTTCACCCGCGCCATCGTGGGCCGTAAGTCTTGGACGGTATCTCCCCGGGGTGGGGGGGAATTGCCACGTTACGGAATATTTAAAAACTTCGACTGGAAAGTCGACAAAAGTGCCCGCTGTGTTAGAAAAACGAGAGCCCGTCTATCAGGATGGTTCTCTGCATTAAGGACGTCCAACATGGCTGCGATGTTTACTTCCGGTTCACCGCGGAGTTTTTTCATAGTTAAAGTTCCCAATTGAGAGCGAATAACCTAAAACAAGACTCATGAATAAAAAAAAAAATTCCGCATTTCCATATATATTGTCCATGAAATTGTTGTCCATGTAACAGTATTTCCACTTTATAATTTTAAATTAAAAAAAACATCACCGGAAGTGTTTTAGTTCCTCCTTTGTCTGTCAGTGGATTGACATAGTCCACATTAGGTTCTCTAAAGCAGTGTTTTTCAACCTTTTTTGAGCCAAGGCACACTTTTTGCGTTGAAAAAATCCGGGGGCACACTACCAGCAGAAATCATAAAAAAAAAAAAAAAACTCAGTCGACAGTAAAAAGTCGTTGTCGCAATTGTTGGATATGACTTTAAAGCATAACCAAGCATGCATCAATATAGCTCTTGTCTCAAAGTAGGTGTACTGTAGTCAGGGCCGGCCCGTGGCATAGGCCGTATAGGCAAATGCTAAGGGCGCCGTCTCACGTTAATTAAAATGCAAAGTAAAGCCTATTTAATAGAAATATTATTTGTTACAACATTACGCCCCCCTCCTCCCCCCGCACGGTGCGCCCCCTCCCTTCCCGTATCATGACTCTTTTTGGACGTCACCACATCAAAAAATCAACACAAGATGTCAAAACGGCCAAAACTGTCAGGTGCCCAGGGAAGAAAAAAGAGAAAAGAAGAGGAGTAGAAACGAGAAAAGACAGAGGTAGCAGGTAGGTAACGTTAGCCTACATGAAATTATTTGTCTGTTACAGAATGTGATAGTAACCTGGCTTTTTAGCATTAAGCTAATGTTACATGACTCGGCAATTGCTAATCAATAAATAGCTAGTTCTGTTTTAACGTCGGGTTAATATTGTGGAGGGCGCTAAATTGTTATGGAAAATAATAATGTAACGTTAGGTAATTACAGTACTCCCACCTTACATTCCTCAGGGACAGTTGTATTAGATCTTTTAAGCAGGTGTTTTTTGTTTACATTATTGCCTTCTGGTTAGCTAATGTTTGCCCTGCAGGTAATAGTCACTTTTCCACCCCTTTATATATTAGGTATAGTTGTAAGTAAAAAAAAAGGTCAAAGACAAAGCTATTCGGGTTCTTGTGAGTATATACACTTCACTGCCGGTGTGTGGGGGGGGGGGGGGCCCACCTAAAATCTTGCCTAGGGCGCCAGATTGGTTAGGGCCGGGCCTGGATATATATATATATATATATATATATATATATATATATATATATATATATATATATATATATATATATATATATATATATATATATATATATATATATATCCTGAAAATATGCAAACAAAACTGTGTTTGGATAATTGATACTTCAAACTTGCATAAATAAATATTAAGGAATATAACATAACTTGGCTTCTGAGAGCTTCAAAATGTAATGAATAAAATGCTAAAGTTGTTGATAAACAAGCAATTATTTTAATAATTAAATATGGCCATTTTAAATGAATTATTATGATAATTTAAAATTAATTATTTCAAATATGTTTATTTTAATGTAAAATTATATGGCTGGATGTAATAAGGAGTCAGAAAAATAAAAATAAAAATACAATTAATTTTGATGTTTTTAGCAAAATATAGTAAAAATGTATTTAGTTTTTTTTTTTTTTAATTAATAAATATCTATTTTTAGGTAAGATAAACATAATAATACAATGTATCTCTAGTCTGGATGATTTAGTTCTTGTCACCCTGTTGTCCTCCCGTAGTGAAAAAAAGGCTGTCCTCACTCAGGTCCGCATGGAGCTGGAGGGGGCGTGGCCTCCAGCTCCGGCTGAAAATCGGGAGATTTTCGAGAGAATATTTGTCCCGGGAGGTTTTCGGGAGAGGCGCTGAATTTCGGGAGTCTCCCGGAAAATTCGGGAGGGTTGGCAAGTATGACCAAGCATCATACTTGCCAACCCTCCCGGATTTTCCGGGAGACTCCCGAAATTCAGCGCCTCTCCCGAAAACCTCCCGGAGGAAATTTTCTCCCGAAAATCTCCCGGAATTCAGCCGGAGCTGGCCTCCAGCTCCATGCGGACCTGAGTCCAGTGTGCGCACACAAGGAGACGAAGCAGAAGAACGAGACCCTAGTCGAGGAGCGCAGGGGAGGCACTTCTCCAGGGCCGATGTATGCTCGGGGCAACACCCTTCACCTTACCTGGCAGTGGGTCTTTAGGGTGAATGATGATTCCAGCGATTAGTTGCAAATCTTGCTTTATTGATTGCTTGCACACAGCCAATCTAACACAAAACCAACTAGTCCCTCCTCGCACTCACGCTACCGCTCCCTCTCTTCTCTCGCCCACACACTCACTGACGTCACTCACCTCACATGCTGTCACCTGTTAAAGGGCCACACACACACATACTCTACTCTCATAACACACAGTACAGTTAGTAGAACAACTGTGTTTTCATTACTGTGTATTTGATAGGTGCCATTGCCCCGGAATTGTATTGCATTGTACTTTCAAGTACAACAATGAGTAGATGAGTGTTATGTGTGTGTATATGTGTAAATAAATGAACACTGAAATTCAAGTATTTCTTTTATTTATATATATATATATATAATAAAATAAATAAATATATATATAGCTAGAATTCACTGAAATATATTCATATATATATATGAAATACTCGAGTTGGTGAACTCTAGCTGTAAATATACTCCTCCCCTCTTAACCACGCCCCCAACCACGCCCCGACCACGCCCCCCACCCCCCACCTCCCGAAATCAGAGGTCTCAAGGTTGGCAAGTATGCCAAGCATGCATCACTATAGCTCTTGTCTCAAAGTAGGTGTACTGTCACGACCTGTCACATCACACCCTGACTTATTTAAGCTTTTTTTGCTGTTTTCCTGTGTGTAGTGTTTTACTTCTTGTCTTGTGCTCCTATTTTGGTGGCTTTTTCTCTTTTTTTGATATTTTCCTGTAGCAGTTTCATGTCTTCCTTTGAGCGCTATTTCCCCGCATCTACTTTGTTTTAGCAATCAAGAATGTTTCAGTTATTTGTATCCTTCTTTGTGGGGACTGCTCCACAGTAAGTCTTTGCTGTCGTCCAGCATTCTGTTTTTGTTTACTTTGTAGTCAGTTCAGTTTTAGTTCGTTCTGCATAGCCTTCCCTAAGCTTCAGTGCCTTTTCTTAGGGGCACTCACTTTTTGTTTATTTTTGGTTTAAGCATTAGACACCTTTTCATACTTGCCAAACCTCCCGGATTTTCCGGGAGACTCCCGAAATCCAGCGCCTCTCCCGAAAACCTCCCGGGACAAATTTTCTCCCGAAAAACTCCCGAAATTCATGCGGACCTGAGTGACGTGTCGACAGCCTGTTTTCATGTCCGTAAAGCAGTTCGTCTGCCGTAAACAGCAATGTTGTGACACCTTTAAACAGGACAATACTGCCATCTACTGTACATGCATATGTGACAATAACATCTAGGGCTTTTAGAGAGTGCAGTGCACAACTGCGCACACAACAAGGAGACGAAGCAGAATGCATCATCAGAGAGGGTGTTCAACATGGTTAGAAAAATAGTGACAGAGAATAGAACAAGGATGGACAATTCAACCCTTAACTCAACAATGAGTAGATGAGTGTTATGTGTGTGTATATGCGTAAATAAATGAACACTGAAATTCAAATATTTTTCTTATTTATATATATATATATAATAAAATAAATATATATATATATATATATATATATATATATATAATAAAATAAATAAATACATATATATATATATATATATATATATATATAGCTAGAGTTCACTGAAAGTCAAGTATTTCTTATATATATGTATATATATATATATGAAATACTTGACTTGGTGAATTCTAGCTGTAAATATACTCCTCCCCTCTTAACCACGCCCCAACCACTCCCCCCCCCCGGGACCACGTCCCCCCGGGACCACCCCCCACCCACCATCTCCCGAAATCGGAGGTCTCAAGTTTGGCAAGTATGCCTTTTTACCTGCACACTGCCTCCCGCTGTTTCCGACATCGACAAAGCAATTAGCTACCTGCTGCCACCTACTGGTATGGAAGAGTATTGCATGGTTACTCTGCCGAGCTCTAGACAGCACAGAAACTCAACAACAACACATCATTTGCAGACTATAATTACTGCTTTGCAAAAAATATTTTTAACCCAAATAGGTGAAATTAGATCATCTCCCACGGCACACCAGACTGTATCTCACGGCACACTAGTGTGTCGCGGCACAGTGATTGAAAAACACTGCTCTAAACTTTAGAGAAAGGATCAATTCTGAGCCAAGTGTATCGTGAGATACAGTCTGGTGTGCCGTGGGAGATTATGTAATTTCACCTAATTGGGTTAAAAATAGTTTTTGCAAAGCAGTAATTATAGTCTGCAAATGATGTGTTGTTGTTGAGTGTCGGTGCTGCCTAGTAACCCTGTAATACTCTTCCATATCAGTAGGTGGCAGCAGGTAGCTAATTGCTTTGTAGATGTTTGTAACATTTTTTTGTCGACAGCGGGAGGAAGCTGGCAGGTAAAAATGTATCTAACGCTTAAACCAAAAATAAACAAAAGGCGAGTGACACTAAGAAAAGCCATTGAAGCTTAGGGATGGCTATGCAAAATGAAACTAAAACTGAACTGGCTGCAAAGTAAACAAAAACAGAATGCTGGACGACAGCAAAGACTTACAGCGTGTGGAGCAGACGGCGTCCACAAGGTACATCCGTACATGACATGACAATCCGCACCACTTAAATAGTCTTGATTGCGAAAACCAAGGTGCGGGGAATAGCGTTCAAGGAAGACATGGAACTGCTACAGGAAAATACCAACAAAACAGGAAAAGCCACCAAAATAGGAGCGTACGACAAGAAGTAAAACACTACACACAGGAAAACAGCAAAAAAACCTCAAAATAAGTCACGGCGTGATGCATACTTGCCAACCTTGAGACCTCCGATTTCGGGAGGAGGGGGTGGGGGCGTGGTCGGGGGTGGGGCGGGGCGTGGTTGGGGGCGTGGTTAAGAGGGGAGGAGTATATTGACAGCTAGAATTCACCAAGTCAAGTATTTCATACATATATATATATATATATATATATATATATATATATATATATATATATATATATATATATAAATATATATATGTATATATATATATATATATACATATATATATATATATATGTATATATATATATATATATATATATATATATATATATATAGAGAGAGAGAGAGAGAGAGAGATATCTACATCCTGAAAACATGCAAACAAAACTGTGTTTAGATAATTGATACTTCAAACTTGCATAAATAAATATTAAGGAATATAACATAATTTGGCTTCTGAGAGTTTCAAAATGTAATGAATAAAATGCCAAAGTTGTTAATAAAGAAGCAATTATTTTAATAATTAAATATGGTCATTTTAAATGAATTATTATGATAATTTAAAATCAATTATTTCAAATATGTTTATTTTAATGTATAATTCTATGGCTGCATGTAATAAGGAGTCAGAAAAAATACAAATAAAAATACAATTCATTTTGATGTTTTTAGCAAAATATAGTAAATATTTATTTTGTTTTTTGTTTTTTTTAAATTAATAAATATATTTATTTTTAGGTAAGATAAACATAATAATACAATGTATCCCTAGTCTGGATGATTTAGTTCTTGTCACCCTGTTGTCCTCCCGTCATGAAAAAAGGCTGTCCTCACTCAGGTCCGCATGGAGCTGGAGGGGGCGTGGCTTCCAGCTCCGGCTGAAAATCGGGAGATTTTCGGGAGAATATTTGTCCCGGGAGGTTTTCGGGAGAGGCGCTGAATTTCGGGAGTCTCCCGGTAAAATTCGGGAGGGTTGGCAAGTATGGCGTGATGTGACAGGTGGTGACAGTACACCTACTTTGAGACAAGAGCTATAGCGATGCATTGTTGGTGATGATTTAAAGTCATATCCAACAATTGTGACAACGACTTTTTCCTGTAAATATCGGCTGCTGAGTTTTATTTTTTTGCTGGTGGTGTGCCTGCGAAGTTTTTCAATTAAAAAAATGTGTCTTGGCTCAAAAAAGGTTGAAAAACACTTCTCTAAAGGCCACGTTGCGTCAACGTTATTAATCAAATATTCATATTTTGGAACCAGTTCAATCAATCAATCAATGTTTATTTATATAGCCCTAAATCACAAGTGTCTCAAAGGGCTGCACAAGCCACAACGACATCCTCGGTACAAAGCCCACATAAGGGCAAGGAAAAACTCACCCCAGTGGGACGTCGATGTGAATGACTATGAGAAACCTTGGAGAGGACCGCATATGTGGGTAAACCCACCCCCCCCCTCTCTAGGGGAGACCGAATGCAATGGATGTCGAGTGGGTCTGACATAATATTGTGAGAGTCCAGTCCATAGTGGATCTAACATAATAGTGAGAGTCCAGTCCATAGTGGATCTAACATAATAGTGTGAGAGTCCAGTCCATAGTGGATCTAACATAATAGTGAGAGTCCAGTCCATAGTGGATCTAACATAATAGTGAGAGTCCAGTCCATAGTGGATCTAACATAATAGTGAGAGTCCAGTCCATAGTGGATCTAACATAATAGTAAGAGTCCAGTCCATAGTGGATCCAACATAATAGTGAGAGTCCAGTCTATAGTGGATCTAACATAATAGTAAGAGTCCAGTCCATAGTGGATCTAACATAATAGTGAGAGTCCAGTCCATAGTGGATCTAACATAATAGCGAGAGTCCAGTCCATAGTGGATCTAACATAATAGTGAGAGTCCAGTCCATAGTGGATCTAACATAATAGTGAGAGTCCAGTCCATAGTGGATCTAACATAATAGTGAGAGTACAGTCCATAGTGGATTTAACATAATAGTAAGAGTCTAGTCCATAGTGGATCTAACATAATAGTGAGAGTCCAGTCCATAGTGGATTTAACATAATAGTGAGAGTCCAGTCCATAGTGGATCTAACATAATAGTGAGAGTCCAGTCCATAGTGGATCTAACATAATAGTGAGAGTCCCGTCCATAGTGGATCTAACATAATAGTGTGAGAGTCCAGTCCATAGTGGATCTAACATAATAGTAAGAGTCCAGTCCATAGTGGATCTAACATAATAGTAAGAGTCCAGTCCATAGTGGATCTAACATAATAGTGAGAGTCCAGTCCATAGTGGATCTAACATAATAGTAAGAGTCCAGTCCATAGTGGATCTAACATAATAGTGAGAGTCCAGTCCATAGTGGATCTAACATAATAGTAAGAGTCCAGTCCATAGTGGATCTAACATAATAGTGAGAGTCCAGTCCATAGTGGATCTAACATAATAGTGAGAGTCCAGTCCATAGTGGATCTAACATAATAGTGAGAGTCCAGTCCATAGTGGATCTAACATAATATTGTGAGTGTCCAGTCCATAGTGGATCTAACATAATAGTGAGAGTCCAGTCCATAGTGGATCCAACATAATAGTGAGAGTCCAGTCCATAGTGGATCTAACATAATAGTGAGAGTCCAGTCCATAGTGGATCTAACATAATAGTGTGAGAGTCCAGTCCATAGTGGATCTAACATAATAGTGAGAGTCCAGTCCATAGTGGATCTAACATAATAGTAAGAGTCCAGTCCATAGTGGATCCAACATAATAGTGAGAGTCCAGTCTATAGTGGATCGAACATAATAGTGAGAGTCCAGTCCATAGTGGATCCAACATAATAGTGAGAGTCCAGTCCATAGTGGATCTAACATAATAGTGAGAGAGTCCAGTCCATAGTGGATCTAACATAATAGTGTGAGAGTCCAGTCCATAGTGGATCTAACATAATAGTGTGAGAGTCCAGTCCATAGTGGCTCTAACATAATATTGTGAGAGTCCAGTCCATAGTGGATCTAACATAATAGTGAGAGTCCAGTCCATAGTGGATCTAACATAATAGTGAGAGTCCAGTCCATAGTGGATCTAACATAATAGTGAGAGTCCAGTCCATAGTGGATCTAACATAATAGTGAGAGTCCAGTCCATAGTGGATCTAACATAATAGTGAGAGTCCAGTCCATAGTGGATCCAACATAATAGTGAGAGTCCAGTCCATAGTGGATCTAACATAATAGTGAGAGTCCAGTCCATAGTGAATCTAACATAATAGTGTGAGAGTCCAGTCCATAGTGGATCTAACATAATATTGTGAGAGTCCAGTCCATAGTGGATCTAACATAATAGTGTGAGAGTCCAGTCCATAGTGGATCTAACATAATATTGTGAGAGTCCAGTCCATAGTGGATCTAACATAATAGTGAGAGTCCAGTCCATAGTGGATCTAACATAATAGTAAGAGTCCAGTCCATAGTGGATCTAACATAATAGTGAGAGTCCAGTCCATAGTGGATCTAACATAATAGTAAGAGTCCAGTCCATAGTGGATCTAACATAATAGTGAGAGTCCAGTCCATAGTGGATCTAACATAAAACAAAAGTCTAGCAGCCGCATTTTGTACCAATTGTAGTCTTTTAATGCTAGACATAGGGAGACCCGAAAATAATACGTTACAGTAGTCGAGACGAGACGTAACGAACGCATGAATAATGATCTCAGCGTCGCTAGTGGATAAAATAGAACACATTTTAGCGATATTACGGAGATGAAAGAAGGCCGTTTTAGTAACACTCTTAATGTGTGACTCAAAGGAGAGAGTTGGGTCGAAGATAATATATTATTATTATTATAATATATTGCCCCTCTTCTTCGCTCGACTAGTGACCTAGAGCTCATCTTTTTACTGCTCCCAACATGTTGCTGTGCCAAACTGAATACTCTCAAACACAACAATAGCATGTTTGTTATACACACAATCTGTTTTATTGTCATTCATTGCTGTCAAACATACACAGCCTTGTCAAATCAGTTCTAAGGCGAGTCAACTTTCACCTGAATTTTATTCCGGAAAGTGCCTAATAGTGGGGAGAAACAACGATCTATATGGAAATAAAATCCACCAACATGAATCAACCTGGTTTACTTCCACATTTTATGTTGATTCTTTAAAAGATAGTTTGTAATTCTGATTGTACACAAAAAAATGTCAATGAGCGATCATATTGTTCTGCATCCAAACCCTGATCAATAAAGTCCAACATGAGGATTAGTCAACCACCAAAACATGATCAATCTTTCCGAACACCGTCATTGTTGTTTTAAATACAATCAGACTGGTCACGTGGTCGTCTAGTACCTGATTTATACAGTTCTACTTTTTCCTTTTTCTCATGTGCAACATTACAACAAAGACGGCGGTCTCAGCGCTCAATCGGAGACCACGTTCCCGTTTGGGTTCTGGCTTAAAGTGCTTCCACAGTCCCTGCAGGGAAGAAGGTCCAAACTGAGGGAGGGAAACATGAACGCGGTCCTCATTCGGACTTCAGTCTAGTGGCCGCTATCGGAACTGCAGGTGCTTTTCCCAACTGGATCCACTTAGCATACAATTTGGCTATCTAAACAGAACATGGGTAGGGAACCTTTATTTATACTGAATTTAAGAAATAATCAAAGAAAATGTTATTGTTTAGTAGAATCGCGTGGTTCAAAGGCGCAGGTTCCCCACCTCTGCAATAGAAGACCTACAAACCCCCGTTTCCATATGAGTTGGGAAATTGTGTTAGATGTAAATATAAACGGAATACATTTACAAATCATTTTCAACCCATATTCAGTTGAATATGCTACAAAGACAACACATTTGATGTTCAAACTGATAAACAAATAATCATTCCGTATTTTCCGCACCATAAGCCGCCCTGGGTTATAAGCCGCGCCTTCAATGAACGGCATATTTCAAAACTTTGTCCACCTATAAGCCGCCCCGTGTTGTAAGCCGCATCTAACTGCGCTAAAGGGAATGTCAAAAAAACAGTCAGATAGGTCAGTCAAACTTTAATAATATATTAAAAACCAGCGTGATGTGGGCGTGCATGGAGTCGTATATCAACATGGACGGAGCTGCGTGAAAAAAGCCACCCGGCCTCTTCGCGTAAACTTCCCTTAACCACTCGCTCATCTTTTCTTCATCCATCCCTTCGAGTTAGCTTTTATGATGACGCCGGCTGGAAAGGTCTCTTTTGGCAAGGTCTTCCTTTTGAATATCACCATGGGTGGAAGTTTCTGGCCATTAGCATGGCAAGCTAGAACCACAGTGAAGGATGACTTCTCATTCCCTGTGGTGCGAATATTCACCGTACGTGCTCCCGTTGTATCCACAGTGCGGTTCACAGGAATATCAAAAGTCAGCGGAACCTCGTCCATGTTGATAATGTTCTCTGGCCGGATCTTTTTTTCAGCTATCTTGTTTTTACAATATGCACGGAAAGTAGCCAGCTTTTCTTGAAAGTCTTTAGGCAGTTGCTGTGAAATAGTAGTCCGTGTGCGGATGGAGAGATTGCGTCTTTTCATGAACCGGAAACCTGTCGCTTAGTAGGAGCCATTTTGTGGTCTTTACAGATGTAAACACACAAAGGAAATGAAACGTAATATCCGCGCGCTTCTTCTTTTTCTATGCGGGCGGGTGGTTGCTTACAGTAGAAGAAGAAGCGCTTCCTGTTCTATGGGGGCGGGTGCTTACCTTGGCGGTTGCTTGCCGTAGAAGAAGAAGCACTTCCTCTTCTACGGGGAAAAAAGATGGCGGCTGTTTACCGTAGTTGCGAGACCGAAACTTTATGAAAATGAATCTTAATATTAATCCATATATAAAGCGCACCGGGTTACAAGCCGCACTGTCAGCTTTTGAGTAAATTTGTGGTTTTTAGGTGCGGCTAATAGTGCGGAAAATACGGTAACTTTAGAATTTGATGCCAGCAACACGTGACAAAGAAGTTGGGAAAGGTGGCAATAAATACTGATAAAGTTGAGGAATGCTCATCAAAGACTTATTTGGAACATCCCACAGGTGTGCAGGCAAATTGGGAACAGGTGGGTGCCATGATTGAGTATAAAAGTAGATTCCATGAAATGCTCAGTCATTCACAAACAAGGATGGGGGCGAGGGTCACCACTTTGTCAACAAATGCGCGAGCAAAATTGTTGAACAGTTTAAGAAAAACCTTTCTCAACCAGCTATTGCAAGGAATTTAGGGATTTCACCATCTACGCTCCGTAATATCATCAAAGGGTTCAGAGAATCTGGAGAAATCACTGCACGTAAGCGGCTTCGATCCCTCAGGCTGTACTGCATCAACAAGCGACATCGGTGTGTAAAGGATATCACCACATGGGCTCAGGAACACTTCAGAAACCCACTGTCAGTAACTACAGTTGGTGGCTACATCTTTAAGTGCAAGTTAAAACTCTCCTATGCAAGGCGAAAACCGTTTTTATCAACAACACCCAGAAACGCCGTCGGCTTCGCTGGGCCTGAGCTCATCTAAGATGGACTGATACAAAGTGGGAAAAGTGTTCTGTAGGTCTGACGAGTCCACATTTCAAATTGTTTTTGGAAACTGTGGACGTCGTGTCCTCCGGACCAAAGAGGAAAAGAACCATCCGGATTGTTATAGGCGCAAAGTGGAAAAGCCGGCATGTGTGATGGTATGGGGGTGTATTAGTGCCCAAGACATGGGTAACTTACACATCTGTGAAGGCACCATTAATGCTGAAAGGTACATACAGGTTTTGTTGCCGTCCAAGCAACGTTACCATGGACGCCCCTGCTTATTTCAGCAAGACAATGCCAAGCCACGTATTACATCAACGTGGCTTCATAGTAAAAGAGTGCGGGTACTTTCCTGGCCCGCCTGCAGTCCAGACCTGTCTCCCATTGAAAATGTGTGGCGCATTATGAAGCCTAAAATAGCACAACGGACTGTTGAACAACTTAAGCTGTACATCAAGCAAGAATGGAAAATAATTCCACCTGAGAAGCTTCAAAAATGTGTCTCCTCAGTTCCCAAACGTTTACTGAGTGTTGTTAAAAGGAAAGGCCATGTAACACAGTGGTGAACATGCCCTTTCCCGACTACTTTGGCACGTGTTGCAGCCATGAAATTCTTGCAAAAAAAATAAAGTTTATGAGTTTGAACATCATCTTTGTAGCATATTCAACTGAATATGGGTTGAAAAGGATTTGCAAATTTGTATTCCGTTTATATTTACATCTAACACAATTTCCCAACTCATATGGAAACGGGGTTTGTCAAAAGGTTTTAGGACTTTTAGAAGTCAGTCGTGTTACAGAACAGAAGCAAGCCAAGAGGCTGCTGGTCCAAACCGGATCCAGGCGCTTCAGAGAACATCATCCGGGTTCTCGTGGACCGACGTGCGGGCTTTACGTCGGCGCGGCCGCAGCGTGGCCAAGCAGGAGGAGGCGGTGAGGGCGACGCGGCTCAGGCCGACGTTCAGGCAGTGGACCTCGGAAGTGACCGGGACCTCGGAGAAGAGGGCTCGGTCCCTGGACAGCCGGGCCAGACCGCCGCCGTCGTTGCTCTCGATGTCCTTGACGATGTTGAGGATCTCCTGGCGCTCCCGCTGCCGGGTCATGCCCCGGATGTTCAGAATGGCCGACACGTGTTTCTTCCTGGAGAGAACGGTCAAAGTGATTTGGATGAAAACACGAGCCAGGGGGCGAGGCGCTGGTACCTGACGTCCGGAAACTCCCGCACCAGAACTCCCACCTCCATCTGGATGGACGGGACGTCCTCCAGCTGGATCACCTCGGAGATGTGAGCCAGGGCGCCGTCCAGCCAGCTCGATGGAGACTCCTGAAAGCACACGCTAGTGTTACGTCGCACTCAAGCACCCGCGGGAGGGACCTCGGACACTGACCAGGTCCTTGAAGAGGACTTTGATGTCCCTGCCTTCGTCTCGGAGGCGGCCCGCCATCCTCTTCCTCATCTTCAGCGACGTGCAGATGATTCGCCCTCGCATGACCGAGCGAAGATATTCCATCACCACGCGCCGATGGACCTCCGCCACTAGGAGCTGAAGAGCACCGCAGGTCACGCCCGCTGTAA